>NC_060270.1:116933102-117219305 GCF_021613505.1 Equus quagga | reverse complement strand
CTAATATCTTTTAAGTGCCCGAGGCTCCCAAGGAAGTTGTTCCTGAAAAGAAAGTACCTGCGGCGCCTCCTAAAAAGCCGGAAGTCCCACCAGCCAAAGGTAGTCACCCCCATGTCGCTGTGTTTGATACTGCTCGTTTGTCTTTATTTTGTCTCATCATGAAAATACTAATATCTTTAAAGTGCCTGAGGTGCCAAAGGCAGCTGTCCCAGAAAAGAAAGTGCCTGAAGCTATTCCTCCCAAACCCGAAAGTCCTCCCCCTGAAGGTAATTATGAAAGTATCCAAACTAGCATGTTTTAAAATAAAAACTCTCTCCTTAGTGTTGTAAACATCTTGTTGCAAAATATTTCATATACTTTACTCAATTCTAGTGTTAACATGAGCTTATGTCTTTAAAGTGTATGAGGAGCCTGAGGAAGTTGTTCCGGAAGAGCCTCCAGCTGAAGTGGTGGAAGAGCCAGAGCCCGCCCCTCCCCGCAAAGGTACTTGGCCGGCTGCTGGGTTGCCTTTGCCAATCTTTTGCCTTTCTTACCCTGAAAGTCTGGGCACTATGAGCTTTAGTCTTGTACCTCACTTACCTTCACTGATTCTGAAACATAACTTCTAATATCTTTAGTGACTGTGCCACCTAAGAAACCTGTCCCAGAGAAGAAACCACCTGCTGTCATTGCCAAAAAGCCTGAACCACCACCAGTGAAAGGTATTTCTCACTGCCACTGACTCCTACAGAAAAATCTCTGTCCTTAAAATGTCATGTTTGGCTGCTCGACTTAATGATTTCCATGTGTCATTGAAACTATGAGCTAAAAACTGCTAATACTTTTTAAAGTGCCCGAGGTGCCCAAGGAAGTTGTTCCTGAAAAGAAAGTGCCTCCAGTGGTTCCCAAAAAGCCAGAAGTCCCGCCTGCTAAAGGTACATGCAGCTGTCCACCATTTGTTGGAGGCAGACACAGCCTCCAATTTTTAAAAAGTGTCCTGTTCTGTGTAAATGTGATGAAAGTTTACTAATGATTCTTCATAACATTAAAATACTAATATCTTTAAAGTGCCTGAAGTTCCAAAAGAAGTTGTTCCAGAAAAGAAAGTAGCTGTTCCCAAAAAGCCGGAAGTCCCACCACCCAAAGGTACATGTCACTAATGAGATCTGCAGAAAAGCGCTCACTCTCGGTCTCAGAAGTCACTTACTATAGGAAACCCTTTTGTTTGTTAGAACTACAAACCTGCTATTCTGGATGTTTAGGGTTTAAAAGTTTTTAAATAGCATCATTGATTTTTTCAAAAACTGATAGATCTATTATGAGCATTGGAAGAGTTTGCTGACGTGGTTTTGTTATTCTTAATAGGCCACATTTTCCTCCCCACTTTGTGGGTCCAAGAACAGATCACTTATTGGCCTAATTGTGAATTTTGTTCTTGGATCTGTCCCTGGGTTATTTGAACTAGATGCGAACTAGATGTGGCATAAATGTCATGTAGTTCTCAACTGCCCAGAAGTAAAACTACCTAATATCTTTAAAGTGCCAGAGGTGCCAAAGGAACCTGTCGTGGAAGAGAAACCAGCTGTTCCTATTCCCGAAGAAGTGGAGCCGCCTCCTCCAGAAGGTACACGTAAGACCGCTAATGAGCTTGCCACTTGTGACTATTTCTAACTTAAGCCTTGTTCCTCTTCTTTTCTAATTCAGTATCTCTTGGTCATTTTCTATCCTTTAATTATTTGTCTTACTTCATCATGCTTAATTAGCACCGATCTCAAATCTGTTTTGGGTTATCAGTCAGCAGCATCTCCATAGAACATCATCATAAGCTGTATTAAACAAAGTTTCTCTAATGTACAGAGAAAGTAGAATAGGAGAACGAATGACTATAAATGGCATTAAACACCAAAAGAGTTTTCCAAGAATTCAAATCAGTAGAAACAGAAGTCAGTGCAAATAAGATAGATTTCATCTTAACAAAAATAAGAAAAGATACTAATTGAAACAAAGGAAGAAATCAAGATGATATATGTCTGATGATTTGTGCATTTTAGAATATTGTTCCACACTTTGAAATAAAATTAACTATATCTTTAAAGTATATGAAGAACCCGAGGAAATTGCTCCTGAAGAGGAAGAGCCAGTTCCTGTTGCAGAGGAGGAACCAGAGGCGCCCCCACCAGCAGGTACAAGGCAGGACCCATTGCGTGGGAAAATACATCATTTGATTTTTATGTCTATTACATGTCTTCTTCAAGGTAAAATGTCCGTCTGCTATCTCCTTACTTGAAATTTGGCTTCATTGGCAAGAACAAAAGTCATTTGCACACATAAAGCTTTGGTCCTACAGAATTTTCCAGTGTGCATACCAAGGAATTAGATGTGATCTTTTTTTATTCATTCCTTTGCATTAAACTTTTCATCATAATCATCTGACTCTAAAAGAAATTCCTATCTTTCAAGTGCCTGAAGAGCCCAAGAAGATTGTTCCAGAGAAGAAAGTGCCTGTCATCAAAAAACCAGAAGCTCCTCCTCCTAAAGGTACTTATACTAAAATAAATAAATATTCACTTCGTTTTTGTGTGCTGTCTAAAATTTGACACTCTTTCCTTACTATGTATTGTGATGTATCACGTAATTAACTCTCATCCGTATGTTAAAGTGTTGAACATACTTGTCAAATTAATGTGTATATATTGCACCTTGCAATTTTATATTATTAAATACTACTAATATCTTTAAAGTACCTGAGATGGCGAAGAAAGTTGTCCCAGTGAAGAAAGTCCCAACTGTTAAGAAGCCAGAAAAACCAGAAGCTAAAGGTATTCATGTCATCACTGACATCCTAATAAAAAAAAAAAAAAGAACTACTGTGATGTCTTAAAGTGGAATCGAATTAAGTTGTCCTCATTGTTGCGTAACTGGGGACAAAAACGTCCTTACTGTGTTTCCATTAATTTTAATGCTCTTCCATTAACTATAGGTTCTTTATTCTTAACATTTTAAGTTGTTTTTATGTACTCTTTCTAAAATGAAACTAATATCTTCAAAGTGCCTGAGGTGCCCAAGAAACTTGTTCCAGTAAAGAAAGAACCTGTGCCTGTCACCAAAAAACGAGAAGTCCTGCCAGAAAAAGGTACTTACCATGAAGAGAAAAAATATGTTCTCTGAATGCTATCTGAGCATTTTAATAATTCTTAGGGAAAAAAATACTGAAGTATAAGTTTACACAAAACCACATTTTACAGAAAAATAGAGGAAAATAAAGAGGGCAAAGAGGGAAAATGAGACAAACAAGCAAGAGGGGAAAAAGTGAATGAGAGTCAGTTGTGCTGTGATGTGGTTACATGCGGTAGAAAAGGACCTCCTCTCACTCGGTGTGTAGAACAGCTCAATTCAGCATATCATTGTTGAATGTTTACCATAAACAAGACATTGTGTTAGAAAAGATAAGATCTGATCTTGTCTTCAGGCTACTTAAGTCTGGTGAGAAGAAAGAAAGTATAGCACAACTCTAGCACAGACAGGAAGCGATCACACCTACAGAGTGAGGATAAAGGGCTACAGAAACAGAGGCAAGAAAGACCAATTTCAGGCAGAGGATCAGGGAAAGCTGTGTGAAAGAAGCACAATTGTAAGCTTTGATTGATTTTGGTTGCTTCCTCAATATAGCAATTGAGGAAATGGTATTCTAAGCAAAGGCAAGATTATATCAAAAAGCACAGAGGTAGAAGAGTCTAGGAAGTTCAAGGACTGTCAAATAAACTTGTGTAACTTAAGTATGAATTGGTTGTGGGATATCTTGAAAGATAAGGCTGGATATAAAGATGAGGGTCATATTTTGGATTCTTTGAATGCCAGTATAAGGCGTGTACTTTATTCTGTAGGGAACAGGAATTGTCAAAGGTTTTGGAGCAGGTGTACAAATTAATAGGAGTTGGGCTTCAGAAAGGTAACTAGCAGCAGTTCAAGCTGTTGGAAGATGGTGATAATAGTAAAGAGTCGTTGCTGTTATTTAGGTCTTTAAGAGCTGGACAAGATCAGTCGTGGTAGAAATGGAAACAGAGATGGGATTTGAGGGAGATGAGATTCAGCTGATGTCTGATTATTATCAGAGCAAGTAGGGAAATAGAGGAGCCCAAGATGATTCTAAGGGTTGAAGCTTGATGGCCATGAGAATGGTTCATAGGGTCCTTGAACAGATATTAGAAAGAAGATAGTAATATATTTTTCATTCTTCAAGTATAGAAGTTGGGAATGTGCACCTGGAGCTTAGGGAACAGATCGGGGCTTGAGATGTAGATCCAGAAGTCATACACATGGAAATAACAGTTGAGAGTGCAGGGGTGATTGCTCAAAGAATGTAGAGCAAATTTTTTAAAGCATTGAAGTTAGACCAGTAGAGAACACCTACATTTAAGGGTCCACAGAGGAAGAGAAGCAAATGAAGAAGGCTGAGAAGGTTCATTTGTAAAATTAGGATGTCCAAAAGAGCATCATGCCCTCAAAACCATTTTCCCCACAAAGTCTTATAAGGTGAAGTTCTTTCTCCTATATTCTTTGCCTGCTCTTTGCAGAATCTTGCACATCTTCTAAATTCTTAATAGTAAACAAAATCAATATCTTTAAAGTGCCTGAAGTGCCCAAGGAAATCGTCCCAGAAGAGGAAGTGTCTGTCCCTATCCCTGAAGAGCCAGAAGCTCCAATTGTCGAAGGTACACGGCTGCTCTATAAATCTTGGAAAGACGACAATCGTCTTTATCATCTTACTTTGGTTGTAGATGAGTCTTTTGTATTTATCTGTTGTCTGTCTTATGTAGTAAAGTTATTGATGGTTGATATGTTGCAACTTAACAGTTACAGTATTCTATTTGAAATACAGTCTAAAATAAAATACTGTGTTTTTTAAGTTGAAGAGTCTGCTGAGGAAATAATATATGAAGAAAGAGCATCCATAACCATTGGTAGAAAAGTGCCTCCCCCTGTTGAAGGTATATATATATTTATGTAAATATAATTTTTTTAATCTCTTGGAAACTCCTTTTAGAAATGAAAACTTAGAAATACAAAACTATTTATAAGGTGGCATTCCTTCTTGAAATTAAAGGCAAAAGCATCTGTCACGTTTCCTTCATTTTTTCAAATAGTTATACTTCTTTTGAAATCTTTAATTGGATTATTTGATTATTCTTGATGGTAATTATAAATTCCAAAGATATAGTTTACTGAGGTAAAACTGGAATAATTGCATTGGATCCTCAATGATAAGCCAATGTCAAATTTTAAGTCATCTCATTTGCCATCAACATACTTCGAATAAAATAGTTAATAAAAAGTTCAAGTATAAGAAAATAGAAATCTTATCTCTTTTTTTAGACAAGCGAATTTGTATGAATTGTATATTTCTGTTTGTGTGGCTATAATCTTTGCATCTACGTGAAATTTGTGTGTCTTTGGAAGAATCTTACATTACAATCTCTTATCCTTTGTCAACATTCTTTAAAGAACGTGAAATTGAAAAGTATATTGAGCCTGAAGAACCTGAACCTGAACCACAGCCAGAAGAAATACCAGTACAAGGTATTCAATTGGTCTTAAATCTTCATCATCATATTCTTCATCTTGAAATATACATGGTTTATGTTGTTCTACGTGTATAGTAGGTCTCTACACCCGTATGTATGATGTTCTGTGTTTTAAATGTGTGTCTTGTTCTTATGTATCCACATCATTTGTAATGTTTGTCTCATGTCAATGTGCCTTATGTGGATGCTTCCTTTGTTGTTTTTATTAGTGCCTCTGCTATATTTCTCATCATCTGTGTATAGTGTTGATATTTTTATGTTTTATGTTGGACACTAATATTATATATCCAAAAAATAAAACTTTTTACTTCATATGTATATTTAAATTTCGACTGAATATAGTGTATATCCACATACTAATTAACATATGTATATGTACACTAACACTCCTGAAATACTCTTTCAAGAACCTGAACCTGAAAAGAAGGTTGTTGAGAAACCAAAACTCAAACCAAGGCCCCCAGCTCCTGCTCCTGCTCCACCTAAGGAAGACGTGAAGGAGAAAATAGCCCAACTTAAAGGTATAAAATACCACTTCCAAAGTTGTATTAACTTGCTTCAAACTTCTGTCTAGTCGTCTGAAATAGTGCTTGCAAAAATTTATTACTTTTGGAAGTGTGCGCTTCCAGACATGACTTAGCGTGGGAATTACATAAAGACCCATGTTTCCTGCTGCTCCAGGAGCCTGGGGGTGCCTTGGCAGGCCATGCCCGCTGTCCTAGATGTCAAAAAGTGCATTGTTAGCTTCATCCTGGACATCTGGATGCAGGGCCTGTCCAACCAACTTTCTTGTGTGGAGTGGGGAGGAAGGGTTTTCTGATTTCAAAGCCTGATTGCTATGCATATCTTTGGGCTCTTATGCATGTGGAATGTATAAGAAATCTTTACAAGATATTTTTAATATTGCAGTAACAAATTTATACAAAGGCCAAAACTTTGTTCTTAAAGTATGTCATGTGCTTTTAAATATATAGTAAGTAATATATTTATGACATCCAATAGCTATGTGCTCATATACCATGAAAGGAAAGCATGTGAATGATCTCTCACTGCCCCTCCACTTTTTTTTCTTTTGCAACTCAGTAAAAACCCAGTTGTGTTCTGTGGTGGTCCTCTTGGCTTAGCCAGAAAGAGTGGTTATGGATATATTTGCTATCCAGTGCTCTTCCCATTGTTAAACCTCCCTTCATTCTTTTTGCATTTAGATTTTTCTTTGAATCGATGTAATATTGCTTAATTTTAAAAACATCAGCATCTTTAAAAGCTGAAATAAACTGGAGAAAGCATATTATTCTTGTTATTTTAATTAAATGTTGTCTTATTTGTGGTGTCATGAGATGTCCCAATCTAAAATAATCTACATATAATCTTAGATAAGCACTTTTCCCACTCTCACCTACACATGTACAAAGACAGAATCTTCCAGAGAAAGACTTTGCTTCTAATGATTCTCACCCCTTTACACCCCTCCTGGCCTGCAGAGGGAACTTCTGGTATTTTAAGTCAGACATAGAAAAAGTGAGCACTTATTAAAAGGCTACCCATCTGCTGACTGATGCGCCATGAGGACACATACTTAAATACATTTCCCTTAATGTAAAATTTATACTCAAAGGAAAATTGCTTCCTCCTATGAAAAACAAAAACTGTCTTCCGTCTCAACCAGACTTTAATTTACTGTTCAACTTTGGAGTAAAACTGCAATCTGTTTTCATGGTTTGAATGCCTCTTGTATGTTCTTTGGTGGCTGTTCTTGGCTGCTGTTAATGCTTTTTGGTTATAAACAAAGCTTGATTTTGATTCTTGGAGCAAGTATTTAATAATTTGCTTCACATTAGTTTAAATATACAAATAATAAAAGTAAGTTCATATTCTTTAAAGCTGTTTCAAAGAAGAAAGTTCCTGAAAAACCTGAGGTTCCAGAAAAAGTGGAGCTTAAACCTCTGAAAGGTATTTCACAGTCTAGAAAATATATTAATATGCAGTATCCCTTCATCTGACTCCTTGCTCTTCCTGCCCTCTAGAGTGTTCTTCTTTTCTTTTTCTTTTTAAAATAATCATAGTAGTGTCATTCATTTCATGTCTTTCTGTAGATTTTATGGTCCTGGCTCATCAGTGTTGCTTCCTTTGTCTCCCACCAATTTCCTACATTCTATGGATAAATGTTGTTTATCTTTGTCTCATCTACATATGTGTTCTCGCATTTTCCTAAACTTCAAAACATCACCTTTTACTGGTTAGGTGAAATTAATATCAGGACACATCTTAGGTTAAAATACTGAGAGCTAGTAGTAGAAAGTTTTAGAATTTGTCTTGAAAAACAATATTTTAGCCAGTGTTATAAGCACTAAAAAAAAGTCATATCCTCTTTCTATACTAATAAAATGATTCATAGGAATTTCCTCATGGCTTTTCTGTCACTTTCCTCTCACTAAGCTAAAGACATTCTTTCAGGTGTACAGATCTCATGTTTTAGAGAAATTTCATTATCATTGCAGGTCATTTTTCAAAATTTATTTCTCTTTAAACGATATTTTTCCCTAACTAAACTTAAACCCTAAAGAAAAATAAGTGGATCATAAAAGTCTAGAAAACATCTTTTAAAAATAAAATTGTTAATTTTTCTAGTAAGTATACCAAGTAGCAGTGTTTCGTTTAAGAATCAGGATGTTCAGACCCAGCAATTGAATCTGTTCTTGATTCACTCTGGAATTTTGGAAAAATCACCTATCTGAAGATACATTTCCTGATTTATAAAATGGAGTTTACAAAATAATGTTACTATGCATATTTACTAGTAAAAGATTATTACAAAGCTACTCATAAACATTAAAATGGAAAGTAATGGCATATAATCATTTTAAAAATAATAGCTACAGTCGTGTGCTCTGCACCTGAGTCTCAAATGTCAATAAGATCTTAAAAATAAAGTAATATTGAAAAACAAGTGAACAGATGTGTTTTCACTTTGTCCATTATGTAAGTAAAGGATGTCACACCATCCCAACTTGGATTAATTAGATGTGTGATCTCTCCAGGTTCGATCAATGAAAATAGTTATACATTAAGAATACTGGTAATTCTAAAATAGTATTGAAGGCCAGAACAGTTTATCAAGGATAAAAAAATTTAATGTTTAATGGTGAAATTTTACTTAAAATACTTGACGTTAGAAAAAAGATCATTAAAGTGAAATATTTGTGTATTTGCCTTTATTTGTTTAAATTTTTGGAGTAAGAGTTAGGTAAGGTTATCTTTATCACATAACAAAGCTATTTAATGATTTCAAATGTCTTATTTAAAACACCAAACGGGACATTTTATAGAAATATCTAAGAAATTCAGATTTCATATGAGTGAACAAATATAATGTTATGTGACACAAATAAATAATGTTTTTAAATTAGATTTTTATTGACAACAGGAGGGAGGTAAAGTGGTTCAGTAATCTCCAAGTATTTCTCTTCTTGTTTCCATTCAAATCCATGAGGACTGTGGTAGGAATAGGAGGCTTCTCTACATAATAACATCATCCACCAAGCCCAGGATTCACTGAAGACACAAAAGGAAGTTAATTTAGAATTCCATGGGTCACTTTTAGTCTAAATTCAAGAACATTTTTTTATTCATTAAAAATAAGCTTCCAACACCAGCTTTCAAATTCTATAGTTCTATAAGTCAGAATTATTTCAAAAAGGAGACCTTAAGAAAGGATATTTCCCTTCTGTTCAGAAAACGATTTGGTCCTTTCCCAACATCAAGGTCATAAACCAGGTCCCTTGGTTTTCTTCTCTCATCACTGGAGAAGACTGAATGATGACACTAACACCTAGCAATATCATTTTAATGTAATTAATGATCAGGGAGATATCAATGTAGATTTGGCAATCTACGGTTGCAGATTGGGGCAAAGATGCTGTCAAGAACTCTGTAATTTGATGAAAGATTCATAAAGTCAGTATAGACAACATCTTCTACGCTCATTTAAGATGAATAAATTTGCCTACAGTTAATACAATCGAATTTCATGACAAAGTTATATAGATGGTTGCAGAGGAGATGTCATAAGGTGGATTATTTGCTTTTAAATTCTGTGATATTTATGTGCAACAAAAATTATTACTTGAGGCACTCTAGTTAACTAGTTTTGAAAGAGACATTTTTCTTGTTGAAGTTTAGTTTTTACGTGAATTCACTTCAAAATTTGAAATCCTGTTCTTTTAAGTGCTTGGAGGGGAAAAGAAAGTTCGCAAATTACTTCCTGAACCTAAACCACAACCAAAGGAAGAAGTTGTTCTCAAAAGCGGTATAGTATTTTTCAATCGTTCTCCCATCTTTAAGTGTCCAAAAACTAGACTTGAAAGCTTACAAAATATTTCTGTCTCTTGGTTTTCTTTGAATTAAATTTCCTATTTATCAAAATTCATCTGTAGTGGCATTGAAAATTAAGAAGGCTATCATTTCCAAATCGTTTTTAAAAGAGCACAGAAATTTTGTGAGTTTTCACTGTATTTTGACATTTACCATGTTAATAGACATAACTCAATTGATAATATTCTAAACCAATAACAATGACCATAGCTGTCATTTTTATAGTCAAATTATGTAGTAAAATACACTAAACCTATTAAATACTCTAAATTACACCACACTATTTAAGCTTAATTTCGGTATTCAGTTTTAAAGTGTGACACAGGATCACCACCACTAATAAATAACATTTTTTAAAAAACTAAACGTTTCTTTCCTACTAATAAAATATTGAAGAATTAGAAGCAAGATAGTCAAATAAAGAATTAAGTTCTAACATTGTCTTCACATAGAATTACTGATTTGTAGGCTACGTTTCTTTAGAGATCACTTAAATAAACTTTATACTTATTTAAATACTCCTCATTAAATTATAACATTGAGTTATGATTAGAATTTCTTGCTATTCAAATTATTCATTTTGTGTTTGGGTCATTTCTGCCACAGATTTGTCTCTGAACAGACTACATAGATATAAAGTGACTCTGAGTACTGTTCTAATTAACATAACTTGTTGTTGTTGTTTTTTAAAAAAGCATTGTTAGTGTCAATGCTAGTTTCCAGCACTAGGCGGCATGCTTTTCAGTTTCATTGCTTTGTACGTTATTTGCATTTGTCAAGCTTATTCAACATGTTCATTAGTTTGTCTTGGTTTACATATAAACCTTTTTGTCTTTTAAGTTCTAAGAAAGAAACCTGAAGAAGAAGAACCTAAAGTAGAACCTAAAAAAGTAGAAAAAGTTAAAAAACCTGCAGGTAGGAATCTCAGTAAATTTGTGAAATTATCTTTTAACAAAATGGACATTTAACAAAAGGTTTATCTTGTAAACATAAGTGGAATTAAATATAAACTTGGCTTCATATTTCATCTGTGATATAGTCTGTGTTTTCCATTGTCGGCTTCTGCTAAATATGTTTATGGTAATTTTCCAATGCCTTCATGTGTTTCCCTGTACTTCATCATTATTATTACCTATACTTGACCACTTACGTTCTTCCAGTAGAAGCGATTCTAAAATAATCAAGTTGGCTGCAGAATAACTTCAAGGGAGGATGTCAGCAAATGTTTCATAAAATTTGACGGCCTCTAAGTGGATTGATTTTTATCACCAGCCTATTGTCAAAGGGCGTATTTATTGGGAACTATTATGGAAGTGATTTAGAAAGAGAGAGTTAATGGGTTGGGGTTGGGCAAGTGGATGGAATAAAGAAAGAAAAATAAATTGAGGCAGAATCAAGAAGAGAAAATAGAAATCGATAGAATAGAACATGTTTTAAAAAGCCATCAATAAGGCTCTTGAAAAATAGTTGGATCTGATTGTTTCAGATCAGTTGACTTCTAAGTATTCAAATCTTAAAATAACACTAGAAAATAATCTTGTTATCTTAAAGTACCAGAACCACCTCCAAAGCCTGTTGAAGAGGTTGAAGCACCTCCAGCTGCTGTTACAAAAAGGGAAAAGAAAGTTCCCGAACCAACAAAAGGTAAAACTTACTGACACTTTCTTAATTGTCTCTAAAAATGCAATTATGCATCATTTAAAATATCATTACACTGGCATTAAGATTTGAACACATGACCTGAATCTGTTCATCTCATATGCTTCATTTGTTTACCGTTTCACTCGCATGTGCAATTGGCTAGTGAGCAGCAGTTTGTTAAATAAATTACTGTTTTAAACACTAGGAAAAAAATGTATTTATGGGCAATGAGATGACTAACAACATTAGAACCAATAAAATTTCCTTGCTATATTTTCCAAATATTTTGTTTAAAATGTGCAATAAACTTAGATCAAATACTCCATTTGGTAACTATATGTGTACAAATTCTAAAATCTTCCAGGGTATGTTAAGTCTGCCCAATTTTGGTTTGACTTTGTGAAAACCTTCAAAAATACTGTGATAGGGGCTGGCCCTGTGGCCGAGTGGTTAAGTCTGTGCGCTCCGCTGCAGGCGGCCCAGTGTTTCGTTGGTTCGAATCCTGGGCACGGACATGGTACTGCTCATCAAACCACGCTGAGGCAGCATCCCACATGCTACAACTAGAAGGACCCACAACGAAGAATATACAACTATGTACTGGGGGGCTTTGGGGAGAAAAAGGAAAAAATAAAATCTTTAAAAAAAAATAAATACTGTGATAACCTGCTTATTACTGTGAATTTTTTTCAGTGCCCGAAATTAAGCCACCAATACCTCTCCCTGCACCTGAACCGAAACCAAAGCCCGAACCAGGTAAGCAAGCTCAAGGTCATAGCATATTCCTTCAGGCTTCCCACAAATAACATGTAGTTTATAAGAAAAAGTAGGTCAAAGTCAGTATGCAGCAAATGATTTCTAATGTCCCAATATATTATAAGAATACGTTATATTTTATTGAACATAATATATTAAATATATAGACTATATTATTATATATAGAATATATTAGAGTTAGAATATATTATTCTCTGAAAAAAATAGTTATTTGAAGACTTTAAAGTTGCATCAGAAATGGCAAATGGGCCACCAAATGAGGTTTCAGGAAGTGACAAATGAATACATTAATGCAATGGACATCTCTCTGCAGAGGTGAAAATAATCAAACCACCTCCAGTGGAGCCTGCACCAACCCCCATCGCAGCCCCAGTAACCGTGCCAGTAGTTGGAAAGAAAGCAGGTATGTATGCTGTAGCTTTCTTTTTGCTTGTTTGTTATGGTGGCTTCATAAAAGGATTCATACTTGATTAAAATGCAAGCCTTCCTTATGCTGAAACGTAGGCATCATTTCCACTGTGGGGGTTTTATAAGTTCTTGATTAAATTTTCTTCATCTGATATCCTCTACCAACCTAGTCTTTCATCCAGTGGTGCATATTGTGTTTTGATTGGAATGTACATTCCTGCGACGCACCATTTCTTTATATGCTTTTGAGATTAAGTAATGAGTATGTTCAAGGCTGATGAAAACAAAGGAGACGGAGAGACACTCTAAGGACAAACATACAGGGATCCCAGTGGAGCTTCAAATTGCCCATGTGCCCTGGAGGAATCATTTCTCATTTTTTAAAAAGACTGCATGTTGGGATAATGAAAAAGTTTTGGAAATAGGTGGTCTTGATGGTTGCATAACATTGTGAATGTACTTAATGCAACTGAATTGTACACTTTAAAGTGGCTAAAATGGTAAATTTTATGTTAAGTATATCTTACTACAATGGAAAAAAAAGACTGCATAGTTCAGCCTTCAAATCTATATAAGAATTTAGATCAATAATGATTTTCTTAAATGTACTCACTTAGCGGTATGACTATCTCAGGCCAAACTTAAGGTACTTACTATTTGTACATGAACTTTTAATAGTTCATCACTTAGGTGATAATCTCAAAACCAAAAATGATTTGATGTGTATTGATCATTGATAAATATACGTGTCATTTGATCTTTGGCGACTTATTTAATCTCTTTAAATTTTAATTTCTTAGTCTGTAAAATCAGAATAATAATTATATATGCCCCATAGGATTATTGTGAGGATTAAATATATGCAAAACACTTGGCACAGTACCTGGTGCTTAGTAAGCCCTCCAGAAATATTTGGGGTTTTATTGTGTTTAATGACATGAGTCAATATACTATGTTCTTTCGACTGTAGTTTAATTTTAATATTTACATTAACATATTTTATCACTGATATTTATGATTTGGGCATTATTCTTACTTTTAAACTTTTATAATTTCAATGCGATACCTTTTATAATTCAGAAAAAGATGATCACTGCCATTGGGCTAATTAAGTATGTGTAAAAATAAAGCTTTCCTCACTTATCCTCGCTTATCTCTTGAAGCCAAAGAACTAGTTCTACAGTTTATACTGCCCCTGCATTAATAACTGAATTAAACTCTAAATTCAGGAACTGTCTCGCTTCTGCTTTGGTTCATTGTCTAATTAAGGGAATCTTCAAAGGAATCCATACACGTGTAGCACATAGACCCTTTCTTTTCCCTTGGTCTTCCCTGGATTTGTCTGCTCAACTTAAACACAAAAATAAGGGCTTTTGGTAACTTCTGGACCATTTCCCTTTATCCTACAGTGATTCTTTGTTGACCAAAACTTATTTCCTTGGTTCATATAACCAACAGATACATAAACATGTAAAATACTTTGCATAACTAAGCAAGAATAAAACTCTTCCTCACAAGGCAAGAGTAAGCCGTCTAGAAATGGGAGAAGAATAAAGGCACTCGCTGAAAGAATTTTTTAATCCTAAATATGTTGACAATTTAGCTTGGTCACATTATTCTCAGAATGTGCTTTCTTGGAAATATCAAAGTATTCTCCATAGAAGTCATATAAATAAAACCAATTTCTTTTTATAGGTTAATATTTATAATAAAGAGGACAATTTACCCTGCGTGCTTTACTACTTGGCATGAAATAAGGCAGAAAAGTGTTTCAATGCTGAGTTTTCTTTCTATTTCAGAAGCCAAAGCACCCAAAGAGGAGGCTGCCAAGCCGAAAGGTCCCATCAAAGGTAACGTGCATTTCTCTGTACCTGTATTGTAACCTTTCAGTATGGAAAACTTTACATTCAAGGGGGAAAAATTTCAAAATTTATAACAATCTTTATTATTCCTAGTTGATTCTGCTAAAACTAGTATGTCTTCTGGTATTTCAAATAATGCATCTCTAATATTATTCAAGTGGGTATTATTTATATAACCAACATATTTTAGCATAACAAACTCTCCAAGTTCTTAACTTCATTCTTCACATACATGATATTTATATATGACAGATAAAATGACTCGGCTTTGATTTAGATATTTTATACTCTTTAAAATTGGGCAAAATGAAGAGCGTTTATTATTCATAGATTCTTTATGCCATCTCATTTTCCTGTCTGAAAGAAGACAATGTAAATTCAGTTGACCTTTCAATTGCCTGGTCTGTAATGATCTGTTCTTGACTTCTAGTTGCTCTATCACTGGTTTCATCCACCAGGCAGCCAAGTATGCACTTTCTCACCCTGACAGAAATGCCAAATCAACTTTTAATTTTATTTTGAATTAGGTGTAGCCAAAAAGACTCCTTCACCAATAGAACTTGAAAAGAAAAAGTTGAGACCAGGAAGTGGTGGGGAGAAACCTCCTGATGAAGCCCCGTTCACCTACCAGCTGAAGGCTGTGCCACTGAAGTTTGTGAAAGAAATCAAAGACATCGTCTTGACCGAAGCAGAGTCAGTTGGCTCTTCTGCAATTTTTGAATGTCTAGTCTCTCCCTCTACTGCCATTACAAGCTGGATGAAAGATGGTAGCAATATCCGTGAGAGCCCCAAACACAGATTCATCGCAGATGGTAAAGACAGAAAGCTGCATATCATTGATGTTCAGCTTTCTGATGCTGGCGAATACACCTGCGTTTTACGTTTGGGAAATAAAGAAAAGACCTCCACGGCAAAACTTATTGTAGAAGGTAATTTCCAGTATTCTGAATATGGCCCATATTAACTTTAACACAATAAACCTCAGTAGCAACTTTTATTATAATTTTAGAACCTCTTATTTCCAAATTTTATTTCATTGAAAATATTGTGTGTATTGAAAAGTCTTTGCAGATTGTTAATATTGAAATTCTCCACAGAACTTCCTGTGCGCTTTGTGAAAACGCTTGAAGAGGAAGTCACAGTGGTCAAAGGACAGCCATTGTACTTGAGCTGCGAGTTAAACAAAGAGCGCGATGTGGTCTGGAGGAAGGATGGGAAGATTGTGGTGGAGAAGCCTGGCAAAATTGTGCCTGGCGTCATTGGCTTGATGCGGGCCCTGACTATCAATGATGCAGATGACACTGACGCCGGAACGTACACAGTTACTGTGGAAAACGCCAACAACCTGGAATGTTCATCTTGCGTAAAAGTCGTAGGTTAGTACTTTGCTGGGGAATTTTGTTCTACTTATTATTATACCAAGAAAATGGAAGAGAGAATTTTATTTCCCAGCATCAGAATAAGAGCCTTCTGCTTTATCTAAGAGGAAGAAATATCAGTATATCATACAGATAAATAATTATGTCCAATTTTGAGAATTTTTTTCAATTTCTGAAATTTACTAAGGAAGCTATTTATATTACTTGTGCAGATCATAATTACTTTTCTGACCTCATTTTCATACAGAAGTCATTAGAGACTGGCTGGTGAAACCCATACGAGATCAGCATGTGAAACCCAAGGGGACAGCTGTTTTCAGCTGTCATATAGCAAAGGATACTCCAAACATTAAGTGGTTCAAAGGATATGATGAAATCCCCTGGGAACCAAATGATAAGACTGAGATAGTGAAAGATGGAAATCATCTATACCTCAAAATTAAGAATGCCACACCAGAAGATATTGATGAATATGCAGTGGAAATTGAAGGGAAAAGATATCCTGCAAAGCTAACACTTGGAGGTATAAAAATCTTACCTTTTATTCTAAAAGATAAGTTTTGTGTGTGCATAAGGCAAAATAACACATCCCCCCCAAAAAAAATTATGAGAACAAAGCATCGTTAGATTGTCTAAAGCATTGTGTTATTTCATCCCTGACAAATACAGACCGCGAAGTTGAATTGCTTAAACCAATAGAGGATGTTACCATTTATGAGAAAGAAAGTGCAAGCTTTGATGCAGAAATCTCAGAGGCAGACATTCCTGGACAATGGAAACTGAAGGGAGAACTCCTAAGGCCTTCACCTGTGAGTAATTTCCCATTTTCAGTTGTTAGTCATATAAAATAACTACATTCTATATTCAAGTCTGACATTCAAATGTGGTTCAACAATGATGGAGTTACTTCAGGCTTCTAAAGTCTCAAAGAGGAGAAGAAATTTGATGCGCTATTTGTGGACAGCTCAGACAATTTTTAAAAATTTTATGACAAGACATTTTTACTTACTTTTACCAGTAGTAATTTTTTAACTCTGTAGAAATCCGTATCTGAAACTTTTCTCCTCTAGGGAATTTCTCTCATTCAAATACTAACTAAAACTATTGTTTTTCAGACTTGTGAAATCAAAGCAGAAGGTGGGAAACGCTTCTTAACTTTGCACAAAGTCAAACTGGACCAAGCTGGTGAAGTCCTTTACCAGGCCCTCAATGCAATTACGACGGCCATTCTGACAGTAAAAGGTAGGGGCTTTTAGAACTCACGGCGTGGGCTCAACCTCATTTCATATCCTTCTGCATTCTGAAAAAACTCATTTTTACCATTTGATTTTCAGAAATCGAACTTGACTTTGCTGTGCCCCTGAAGGATGTCACTGTTCCAGAAAAGCGACAGGCTCGATTTGAATGTGTCCTCACCCGAGAGGCAAACGTTATATGGTCTAAAGGGCCTGATATTATCAAGTCATCTGACAAGTTTGATATCATTACTGATGGAAAGAAACACATTCTTGTCATCAATAATTCTCAATTTGATGACGAAGGGGTCTATACCGCTTCGGTGGAGGGGAAGACGACCTCAGCACGATTATTTGTTACAGGTAACAGCTGATGAGATCTGCCTGTAACATCCCATATTTAGGCATATAAATATATGGCTTTAAAGATATGGCTTAAATATATGGCTTCTAAAGATAGAACCATGTTCTAATAGCTGCAAGTGACAACTGGCACCACTACTCTACTTTCACATTGCTACCAAAACAACTCCCTTAATTTTTTTTAATGGAGGATAGCTCAATTTGAAAAGATGAATAAATAAATGCCATGTGAAACATATCCTTTGTAGCCAGGCAGATTAGAGTGAGAGATTTCTGAAAGTAAATTGTGTTTCTGAGCATTTTATCCATGCTTACATTGTAGGTATAAGATTGAAGTTCATATCGCCTCTTGAAGATCAAACAGTGAAAGAAGGTGAAACAGCAACTTTTGTTTGTGAGCTTTCTCATGAAAAAATGCATGTAGTCTGGTTCAAAAATGATGTCAAACTCCACACGAGCAGAACTGTACTCATCTCATCTGAGGGCAAAACTCACAAATTGGAAATGAGAGAAGTGACCCTGGATGATATATCCCAGATAAAAGCTCAAGTGAAGGACCTGAGCTCCACAGCAAACCTAAAGGTCTTAGGTAAATGTGACTACTAGAACTTGATCGCCAGTTTTTGGATGGTGGGAGTGGGGAGTAGTTAAATATTTTGCAACGTGTAACTCTTTAATAAAATTTCATTTGCACATTCTCCTGATGACCTGCTGAATGTCTTTTACAGAGGCCGATCCCTACTTCACTGTGAAATTACATGACAAAACTGGAGTCGAGAAGGATGAGATTATTCTGAAGTGTGAAGTGAGCAAAGATGTGCCAGTGAAATGGTTCAAAGATGGTGAAGAGATTGAACCTTCACCCAAATACTCCATCAAGTCAGACGGCCTGCGCCGCATCTTAAAAATCAAAAAGGCAGAACTTAAAGATAAAGGCGAATATGTGTGTGACTGTGGCACAGACAAGACAACAGCAAATGTTAATGTTGAGGGTGAGTTGCTCAAAAATTTAAAATTTGCCCTATCTAAACCTGTGGTTTATTTGTTCCGTCATTCTAACCAAACTTGTATAATTTCAGCTCGACTAATAAAAGTGGAAAAACCTCTGCGTGGAGTAGAATTGTTTGTTGGTGAAACAGCTCGCTTTGAAATTGAGCTTTCTGAACCAGATGTTCATGGCCAGTGGAAGTTAAAAGGAGAGCCTTTAACTGCTTCCCCTGTAAGTCAAGATTATCTGATCACACAGGAGGGGGCTTGGTTGATTGTTGGTGAAAAAAGATACACCTCTGGTATGAAATCTCTTGATGAATTGTAGGAATAACCAGATATGAAAATGATGTTCTTTCTCTTTCCTTCTACCCCTCACTCCAAACAGGACTGTGAAATCATTGAAGATGGGAAGAAGCATATTCTGGTCCTTTATAACTGCCAGCTGGATATGACAGGAGAGGTCTCCTTCCAGGCTGCCAATGCTAAATCTGCAGCCAAACTGAAAGTGAAAGGTATGTTCTGCCTGTCAGCTACCCTCTTGTATTTTCTTTGCAGATTTCTTATGAGAGCTTGAATTGATCAGGGGTCATGACTGGAAGCATATTCTGGCTTCATCCACACCATCCTCTTTTTCAGAATTGCCACTTATCTTCATCACACCTCTCAGTGATGTTAAAGTCTTTGAGAAAGATGAGGCTAAGTTTGAGTGCGAAGTATCCAGGGAACCCAAAACATTCCGTTGGCTGAAAGGAACCCAAGAAATCACAGGTGATGACAAAATTGAGCTTATAAAGGATGGCACTAAGCATTCAATGGTGATCAAATCAGCTGCTTTTGAAGATGAAGCAAAATACATCTTTGAAGCTGAAGATAAGCACACAAGTGGCAAACTGATCATTGAAGGTAAATTTTTTTTTTGTCCGATTAGCCACTTTTAAGTGATTTTTTTTTTTGGCCTTTATTTTTATATTTCCTCCTCAAAGAGCTGGAGTAAATCAGGGTTTTTTTCTTGATAGGAATCCGGCTCAAATTCCTCACCCCACTCAAGGATGTAACAGCCAAGGAGCGGGAAAGTGCCGTGTTTACTGTGGAGCTGTCCCATGATAACATCCGCGTCAAGTGGTTCAAAAACGACCAGCGCCTGCACACCACCAAGTTGGTCTCAATGGAAGATGAAGGGAAGATTCATTCCATCACATTCAAAAACCTCTCTATTGATGACACCTCTCAAATTAAAGTAGAAGCTATGGGGATGAGTTCAGAAGCTAAACTCACTGTGCTTGGTAGGTGCTTTCTTCAATTTAGTTTTATTGCATTAAATTCAGCAGAAATTTGTGGAGTACTGATTACAGGGGTTATAGTGCATGGAAGCAGCCCCTATCTTTAAGGAACTATCGTATATGTTATCAGGCTTATTTCTGAAATATGTTTACTTAAAAATATAAAGACTTTAAGGTAATAAAGACTTGGGGTCACAAAATAGCCAGTTAAAATCAAAATTAAAACTCTTAATTAATTATTGGCTCTGTCATGTTTAAAACAGGAATGGAAATACTTCCTATCTCCTCACTTCATCAAAATTATTTCACTAAAGTGTCTTTCAAGTTTCTAATGAAAGAGGAAACACAAAACTTACATTAATAAACCTCATTGTTTTTCTTGGCCCCTTGATATCAAGCAGATTACATATGAAGTCTAATATAAATGCAAACTATTAATTGATTGAGAAAAACTAATAATGTGACCCTGGAACCTTAAAGGTAAAGTAGACATAATAGATTTGCTAAGAAATTAATCTGAATAATGAAGGAACACATAATTATCCTTGAAGCTAAATTTCATAGTGTCTTTCAAACTACTGTTAAGAAAATACTTTAAAATGTAATATATGGGCCGTCCTGGTGGTGTAGTGATTAAGCTCATGCACACCACTTCAGTGACCCAGGGCTCGTGGGTTCAGATCCCGGACATGGACCTACACACTGCTCCTCAAGCCGTGTTGTGGCTGTGTCCCACATACAAAATAGAGGAAGACTGACACAGGTGTTAGCTCAGGAACAATCTTTCTCAAGCAAAAAGAGGCAGATTGGTAACAGATGTTAGCTCAGGGCCAATTTTCCTCACCAAAAGAATAAAATAAAATAAAATAAATAAAATAAAATATAGATAGATTAGATCTTGATAAATCCTATACATTGATTCCCTTTCTAACATGTAGAGAACTTTTGAACATAAGCATGTTAAATGAGTGAAAGCTTGGTGCAATTTTAAAATATACCCAGGACTCTATGAACTGCCCCTTAAAGTTTCCAGGAGATTTTCATTTCCCTAGATGGTTAATGAAGTTTTTTCACGTATGCTTTACTTGCAGAGGGAGATCCATACTTTACAGGAAAGCTTCAAGATTACACTGGCGTAGAGAAAGATGAAGTGGTTCTACAGTGTGAAATTAGCAAAGCAGATGCACCGGTGAAGTGGTTTAAGGATGGGGAGGAAATAAAGCCATCCAAAAATGCTATTATTAAGGCAGATGGCAAGAAGCGCATGCTAATACTGAAGAAAGCCTTAAAGTCAGATATTGGACAGTACACCTGCGACTGTGGGACAGACAAGACCTCAGGAAAGCTTGACATTGAGGGTAAGGAAATTTCCATGAGTTTTACTCTCGAAGCTGTTGAGGTTATTTCTGCCAGAGGCTAATGACACATGCTGACACTTCACTTTTCTAGATCGGGAAATTAAACTGGTGCGACCCCTGTACAGTGTGGAGGTGATGGAGACTGAGACGGCCCGCTTTGAAACCGAAATCTCGGAAGATGATATCCATGCCAACTGGAAACTCAAGGGAGAGGCACTGCTCCAAACACCTGTAAGTCTATTTCTGAACTTGTCAAGACTTAGAGAAGCTGTGTGAAATAGAAAAGAACAGGTGAAAAGTCGAGTGCATGCAGGGCATTTAAACATGATATCAGGCTCTCTGTAAGAGATGTTAGGGTCTACAACTGGGCTCGGACAAGCACACTTGCATTATTTCTGTTCCAGCATAGTGAGTAAAGTTTGTAGATACTACTGTGATGCTGCTAGTTGTTTCAGAATTATGCAGCTAAAATAAACTTTCATGGTGCTACTTGTTGCTTTCATGATGGTACTCACAGGCTTTATTTCACAAAAACAAGCTCAAAGTTATATAAAGTCTCCTCAACAGTTATTTAGTAGCATTCCTTTAATTAAGATAATATATCCTCAGAAAAATCCCAGGGAAAATGATTTCTTATGAAACCTCTCTCTTTCGGTACAGGACTGTGAGATCAAGGAAGAAGGCAAAACGCACTTCCTAATTTTGCACAACTGCCGCCTGGACCAGGCCGGTGGGGTGGATTTCCAAGCTGCCAATGTTAAATCTAGTGCCCACCTCCGAGTAAAACGTAAGTATTCTGTGTTTCTGCTAAAAATGCAGTATAGCCTTTTGCAGAAAACGAACGTGAGGGAAATTAATTGGAATTATTTCATTAATTAGAAAACCTTATCAAAGCACAGAAACTGGCTTTCTTGTATTTACTTCTTTGACATCCGAATATGCACGTGGTTCAAATTCTAAAGTTTTGGAAATGTCTTTGCCGTCTGAACAATGTCCTTGGAAATTGACCTTGCTGCCTGAACAAAAGAAAATTAAGCAAGTCAGATTTTCCTACTTTGTAATCTTTTCATTCAAAGTAGATATACATACAATAAGACTCTAACTCAGAACCCTGAAAGACTACAGAACTCAAGTTGCTGTACAACTGTAGCACTGTAAAGAAAAACTTTGCTGTGTGGGCATTTCAGATTCAAGAGGGGAGGCAAGGAGCATCAGACTAACATTTTTGGAAGGTGCAAAGTGTTTGATGGATATGGACAGGCTGTGTGATTGAGGGGCCCTTGTCTTCTTCCAATCAGAGTCTTAGTTATTTTGGAAGTCACATACCTTATGTAGCAAGAGGAACTTGACACCTGGCAGAGAGACAGATGCAGCGCAAATTGTACATCAGAACGAAAGGGCCCCTACAAATACCCACTCTCCAGCTACCAGCTCTCCCCTTCTCGGCACCACAGGGCCACGTTCACACGGGAGTTAAAATAGAGGCCAGTCCTGTGGCTCTTTCCTTCTTGAAGAAAGCAACCATGGAGATTAATAACTAAGTCTGTATTTATTCTTTTGGAATTACAAAATGAGTAATCCAAAGCTGCTTCCTTCCTCTCGAAAAGCACGAGTAATTGGTCTTCTGAGGCCCCTGAAGGATGTCACGGTGACTGCAGGGGAAACAGCCACTTTCGACTGCGAGCTCTCTTATGAGGATATCCCAGTGGAATGGTATCTCAAAGGGAAGAAACTGGAGCCCAGCGATAAGGTAAAAAGCAGGCATCTGGTTCATTGCATTGTCTTGTTCTTCCTTTTTCTGTCAGGTTTTTTGTCCTCTCGTATATTCCTTATTCTTTGCTCTTTCTCATGTTCTCTCCTCTCCCTTTCCCTTTCTCTTTCCTACTCTCCCCTGATTTCTGCTGAAATTGTAACGCAGATTCTTCCAATCTTTGTTGGGTTTAGCCTGATGATATTTTTATTGAAATGGAAATAAAAATTTTAAGAACCATCAAGTTTTAGGGTTTTGAAGAAAAGGAAAACGCTCATTAGCTATCAGTGATAGCTTATTTGATTAACTGGAAGACAGGAAAGATCAAAAAGGCTTTCTGCTTGGATGCACTGTAACAATGGTGCACAGCAAGTTTTATGACTAATTCTGTCCGTGCTATCTAGTGTTCTGCACATGAGGGGATTGCCGAGAGGACTGAGATTCCATTTCAGGCAGTTGATCAAGTAGTTGAGATAATTGCTGGGCAGATTTGCTCTTCAAGCATTTCTCCAAAGCTATTTTTAACCCTCAAGTGCTTTGAGCTGTACAAAGTCTGGAATGCAAGTGGACTATTTAAAGTGCAACTGACAGTACTGACCAGAAAGAAGGGCTCTGTGGTTATCCACATGTATGAACAAATAAACTTTAAGAAGTTTTAGGAAATAACCAGCTCCTGGTGTTAGCTTTTCTATGCCCAAGATTTTACCCAAGATTTTAAGTAAAAACTGAGGCGATTATTCAGATAGGGCCAAAATACAGTTTACCTACAGTGAGCTATGTATTTTGCCCCCCAAAACAATGTGTGTGTTTTATCTTGATAATTCACCATTCATTTTGAATTCTTGAAATAAAATATATACAAAATGTCCAACATGGGTTGGAAATAAAGCACAGAAATAATATCAAATGTAGCATCAAGGCTTCTGTACAAATCAAACTTTGAACTTAAAGGAATATGATTAAAAAGAGATCCAGTTTAACAAGAAGCCACAACATTGCCTGAAGTATTAGAAGGGAAATGCCTTTGAACATCCATTCTAAGACAAACAAAAAAACTAGTATTCTTTCAGTGATTAAAGGGTAATTCAGTAATGGTCATCTGGTAGATACAGTCTGCCTGTTGTACAGGCAATAATGACCAATTGGTCTCCTTCAACGAGGATGGAAATAGCTGCAGTACATTCAAATGGCAGCATGAGAATTAAGCTACATGGGCGGAAAGCTTCCTTGCACTGAGGGCTTCTAGATATTGAGCTGGGTGATGCGGCATGTCCGTCTTTGAGTTTGCTGTTTTAAAATATGCATTAGTCTTATTAAGTGTGGTTTAGTTGCTTTCATGTCTAAAGGAAGAGAATTTTCAAGTTGACTTTTCAAGATCCTTTTTAGATCTGTAAATTCATGATTTGTATATAGGGACAGTACTTAACGACAAATTATAGTACTCTTTTGTGCTGAGTATCTTTACGTCAAATTAAGAGCTTTTTATTAAAAGATCATTCTCATTGTTTCTAATGTAAAAACTATACTATTTTAATTTAAAATGTCGACTTCTAAAAATCTGATTCATATTTCTTTTACTCAGAGAAAAAAGATCTCTTATTGTTCCTAAACTTTTTTCTGGAGTGAGAAAGGATCACCTTACCACAATCCAATAGGGCCCCTTCGTGTCTCTCCTGGCATAGGAATTTTAATCCTTTACTCTGTCACCAAAAATACTTCAGCCTTTTATGAACTTGCTCTTACATTACTTAAATGTCTCTTTTCAAAAAGAACTTAACATAAACTGTGAAAAATAAAGTCATTTTATTACATCTTACAGGCTTTGTTTAAATTAGGTCTATCAGAACAAACTTGCTATTATCAATTTAATTCAGGCCTTTCATCTTCACTTTGCAAAATTTTTAGCCTCTAAAAAGTACAACCAAATAAAAACAGGTTGTTGGAATAGGAAATTGAAAGGGAAAATTTTAGAAATGAGGGTTTTTTCTTTAGCCATCAGTCCAAGAAGGACTACTAAGTCGTAAATGGCCTTTGATAATTTTGTATTTAATAGCTTAGTCAGTCATGCCTATTGTGTTATAGTAATATGCTTCCATTATAAGTTAACAATACTTTAAACGGATGATGTCTAACATTATTCTTATATAACTCACCACAAAAATCTTCAGAATTCATTTTATTGGTTTGATTTTATGAAGTACTTGTTAGTTTTGCCTTTTTTTTTTTTAAGCATAGTCAAGGTATATCGTATATCAGCTATTTATCGAGAATCACTGTGTTCTGAGCCAAGTACTCGGCAACAGAGAATATTCTAGATTAGCCTCAGAGGAAGTCAGATGATAAAACAAAGTGTTAATAGATCAGATCTATCTGTGGGAGGGTTAGAACCTGAGATTTTTTTTTTCAATAGCCCTAAGTCAGAGTCCAAAATTTATATTGAAATGTCATTACTTAAACAATTCTTTTTCCATTCAACTACCATGTCCTTAAACAAGCAGCTGTGTTCCTAGGGCATATCTTAATTACCTTCTCCTGTCTTTTTGTTTTCCCTTATTAGGTTTTTGGCCTTTCTCACTTATTAAGGTAGTTAAATTAATAACCATGCCCAGCTCTTAATTAAGGAAAAACCTTTAGATGAAACTTTATTCCTAACTCTTTCCTTTACACCAGCAGAATAAATAGTTCCACTGATAAAAATTTCTACATTTTTCTTTACTCTAAAAGAACTCTTAAGCAGTGCAAAATCAATCTAAATAACAGGGCAGAGCATCTTCTGGAATTCTAGAAGGTAGAACTAGAAGAACCTCCAGTTGTCCTACCCACACTGTGAGGATGGCCCTGCTGTAGCACCCTGAGACCTGATTTTCCCAGGCCTCAGCTGCAAGCACATGAGAGGGAGGACGAGTCAACACCTTCATGGCATTTTCGAACAAAGTTAAGAAATTATACAAATGATTTTCATCACAGGTTTAATTGGTTGGCAAAATAATTTTAATTGCTAAAATAAGTGGGAAGAATTCTAGCTCATTGTTGCATGGCAAACACCGTGGAAAATAAGGCTTACTGTCAGCTTACCATATGCAATCATTTTTTTCCCTTATTTTCATGATTTAGCTTAAGTTCCTCCCTTATATATATATAAACCCAGTAGTAGAATGTAGGCTATATATATTTTATAGGTGTATATATATGTACAAAATATATATATGCATGCATGTATATATATATATATATATACACAGAAGAACACAAATATAAACAGAAATTTGCCTAGGCATTTCAACGTAGAAGATCACCTAGTAATTATGTAAGGGAAAGCCTAAAATTTCCTTATAAGATTTCAAACTATTATTTAAAATCATTTTCAAATACATATGTGCTATATATATGATTATAAAACAACTTAGAAAGCACTGTTTCAAACCGTTTACCTAAATGAATTAAATGCAGCTAAATATATTGGATTACTGTTTCATATATTCTTAAAGTGCACTGTTTTTCAAAAAACTAGGTGGTCACGCGTTCGGAAGGAAGAGTTCACACACTTACTCTGAGGGATGTAAAGTTAGAAGATGCTGGAGAAGTCCAACTAACAGCAAAAGATTTCAAAACTCAAGCCAAACTCTTTGTGAAAGGTAATTACAAGGCCTATTTTTAAATACATGTGTAATGCAGAGGTTCAAAATAATGCCGGCTCTCAATGATCTCTATTTGATGAGTACCATAGATCATTAAAATACACCAAATATCCAAAAGTCTAATTTTACTTTATGGCCTAACAAAATACTTCGTTGACTGTTAAAAAAAAAACGGAGTCAAAATTGACTAGAATAGGTTTTACTTCCTCTTTCTGTTCTCGCTGTTTTTATTGCATTTGATAAACAGCTGGAGGAAGACTAATTATCAAATTATCAAATGAATAATTATCAGATGAAGTATCTATCACTTTATTAACCAAGAGTTGGCTATTATTTCCTTGATATTTAATATTTTTTTAAAACGATTTTTGCCACAACTAGAAGGACCCACAACTAAAAATATGCAACTATGTACTGGGGGTCTTTGGGGAGAAAAAGGAAAAATAAAATCTTTAAAAAAAAAACGATTTTCCTCTATATGTACAAATAATGATGAAACATCATTATTAGAGGAAAATATCTGAATGGAATCAAAACTTACAAATAGAAAAAGCCCTGAAGATACAAGAGGAAAGTTGAGGAGGTGCTAAAACTCTTGGAGAAGGAAAGGAGAAACACCTTGGCTAATTGGTATGATTCTTTCAGAACCCCCAGTTGAATTCACTAAGCCTCTTGAGGACCAGACGGTCGAAGAGGAAGCCACTGCGGTATTGGAGTGTGAAGTATCCAGAGAAAATGCAAAGGTGAAATGGTTCAAAAATGGGACAGAAATTCTCAAAAGCAAGAAGTATGAAATTGTTGCTGATGGCAGGGTCAGAAAACTTATTATACATGGCTGTACCCCAGAGGATATTAAAACATACACTTGTGATGCTAAGGATTTTAAGACTTCCTGTAACCTGAATGTCGTGCGTAAGTATTCTTCTTACCCAGGTCTTTTCATTTGCAACTCTTTGATAACAAAAGAAAACCTTTTTGCATGCCCTTCTTGGCCTAACTGCATTTCTTGGGAACTTACCATATCAATACTGACATACGCTGATCTTTTAGATGTTTAATAAAAAGTCCTTCTTCTACATCTGGTCTGATAAGGACAGACTGATCACTTTTCACTATGCTTCTCACTGAGTAGTGAGCAGACGGGGCTCTTTGTCTACTTGGGGTAAGCCTACTGTAGGAATATCCTCATACAGATGAGGACAAATTGAATTAAAAAGACAAGAAGGGAGCCATGATAAAAATTTTTTAAAAAAGAAAATGAAAGCAATTTCCACTTGGAAGGAAAATGAATCCTCAGGTTTGGGGAACAACTAGAAAATGAGCAGGAAATTTCATTTGAATAGGAGCATGCTAGAGGTCTGCTGTAATATCATAAAGCCCATTCGCATAATGCTGTCTTTGAGAACAAGAATGGATAAGAAGATGGAAGCCTTGATTCTTTGAGACCTATGAATGAAGAGAGCTCTAATGGTTTTTAGCATTACCTCTTCCTCTGGTGAAAAACATAGTGTCTTTTTTCAAAGTGCCACTTGCTACCTCGTTTTTTCATTCATTCCTTTGTCCAGTGATAACGCTTTTCACGGCAAATTTTGCGCAATATTTACTGTTTAGTTTAATTGCTTCCCATCTGTCAACAGCTACAAAATAGTGGCTTTGACTGTGCTTCCATGCATCTTCCATGCAACTTTTTTATTCTTTCCACTTTGTGCTTGCTCTGCTTTAGCTTATGACAGAGTAGCTTCTTGGGTCTCCTTCTTCATTTTGTCATCCACTCTGTCTCCACTCCAAGAAGGCACAGCTACAATGAGCTTATCTTCAAGCCTATTAGCCAGCACTTGAGTCCCAGAATCTCACTCATCAAGAAAGGTCATCTTGGGAAGGACTCACAAGGAGCCCTGAAAGAAGGAAGGGCAAGGGGCAGCTGTCTGATCCTATACATCTGCTGACTTAATTCTGGAGATAAATGAAACGAGAGATGTAAAAAACACAAGTCACCCTCTTGTACAAAACACATTGCTTTGTTGCACTAATAGATTTTATGACTGACTTATATGTAACATCTTTGAAGCTGATAAAAAAAAAAGCTGAATTATGTAATTTCAATTGCCAACTCATGCCTCTTAGCCATAAACAAGACTGGTCATAGTGCCTCAAGCTACATTATCATTGAATTCTACTAATTTCTCAAAGATTATGCTGGCTGCATTAAATAAGATAATGTTTCTTTGCTACTGATGTTTCCTTTGACAATATCAGCTTTCAACTGTGGAGCAATATCAGTGAAGATTTTTCTTCCAGCTGTCATTCAGAAGAACTGAGCTGGCGATAAGTAGATAGATAAGATAGCTAGCTAGCTAGCTAGCTCGCTAGATAAATAGAATGAGTTGGACATATAGTATGCCACACAATTTTATGAAAACTACAGAGATATGTAAAAAAGCAAAGTATCATACCCGAATGGAAGATCCAAGTGATTTCAAAGTCAGCTGCAGCCTGTTAAGGAAAGGTTCTGCAAAAGATGCACTTTTTCTTAACATGTACCACAGTAATGTTAGAGTAAATTCTAGAAACCTCATTTTGAATTCTGATGACCTTCTCTTACAGCTCCGCACGTGGAATTCTTAAGACCACTCACCGATCTTCGAGTTAAAGAAAAAGAAATGGCTCGATTTGAGTGTGAACTCTCCCGAGAAAATGCCAAGGTCTGTGATTGCATAGTTGCTATCTTGTATTGTCAGAAAACTTTGTTTCCTTTTGGTCTGGCCAAAATGGAAAAATAAAGTTAGTCAAACCTATCTCTGATCATCACTTTCCTTTTAAAGATTATTACTTTAGTATGAAATGCATACTTGACTTAACTGTTCTTTTTTTAGTATTATTCATTTACTATTACTTGAAAAACACTGGACTCACAATCAAGAGATTTAGATATTATTAGTTTGAACCATATAAAATTGCTGTTTTCTTAGGTTAAAAACAATCAATATCAGCAATTTCATATGTCTCAACTAAGTACTTTTGGGTGTCATTAACAACCATTGGCAAGTCAACATTGAGTCAGTCTGTACCTGTGGAAAACAAAGGAATTGGTCTGCATGATCTCTAAGGCCCTCTATGGCTCTAAACTTATGTGATCTCATTATTTTTAACAATTGATAATAGTATCAGAGCAACTCACTTAATAACTGAAGAAGTTTGTTCTTGCTTTTTTGGGTTTAGTTGAATTTGTATTTATCACTTTGGTTCTTCATATTATCAGTCTTGTTGCTTGCTTTCAGAAAAACTCAGGATCATAGTTCCTCTTAAGGACACACATGTAAAGGAACAATAAGAAAACTGATAAAAGTATTTATTTATCTTAAATATAGGTTCACTGGTTCAAAGATGGTGCTGAAATTAAAAAGGGCAAAAAATATGATATTATATCTAAGGGAGCTGTGCGCATTCTGGTCATCAACAAATGTCTACTTGATGATGAAGCAGAATATTCCTGTGAAGTAAGGACAGCAAGAACTTCTGGCATGCTGACAGTAGTGGGTAAGAGTAAAGTCTTTCTCTATGGAAGTATAGGTGTTGGGAAGAAAATAATAATTTCCAGTTTAACTCAATGTTTTATTATTATTATTATTCCCGCAGAAGAAGAAGCTGTCTTTACCAAAAATCTTACCAACGTTGACGTTAGTGAAACAGACACTATAAAACTGGTTTGTGAAGTCTCCAAGCCTGGAGCAGAAGTGACTTGGTACAAAGGGGATGAAGAGATCATTGAAACAGGAAGATATGAAATACTTACTGATGGGCGAAAGAGAATCCTGATCATTCAGAACGCTCACCTTGAGGATACTGGCAACTACAACTGCCGACTCCCAAGTTCTCGAACTGATGGCAAAGTCAAAGTACATGGTAGGAAAATTACAATGAGTAATATTTTATTTTAAGAAATTCATACTTGTTGCATTTAAAGTACAAATGCTTAAGTTTTCGATATCTTGCAACTTCTTTCCAGAACTTGCTGCTGAATTTATCTCAAAGCCTCAAAACCTTGAAATACTTGAAGGAGAAAAGGCTGAATTTGTCTGCTCTATATCAAAGGAAAGCTTTGAAGTCCAATGGAAGAGAGACGATAAGACACTTGAATCTGGAGATAAATATGACGTTATTGCTGATGGCAAAAAGAGGATCCTAGTTGTGAAAGATGCCACATTACAAGATATGGGCACTTACGTAGTCATGGTTGGGGCCGCCAGAGCAGCAGCTCACTTGACAGTAATTGGTAAGTTTGTTTCTGCTTCTTGGGTTTACTTACATTTCTATCTACCACTTTGGTCCTTCTTCATACTAAAAAGTCTCATTGGTTGCTTTCAGAAAAACTCAGGATCATAGTTCCTCTTAAGGACACCCGTGTGAAGGAACAACAAGAAGTCATCTTCAACTGTGAAGTCAATACTGAAGGTGCCAAAGCCAAATGGTTCAGAAATGATGAAGCCATATTTGATAGTTCAAAATACATTATTCTCCAAAAAGACCTGGTCTACACCCTCAGGATTAGAGATGCACGATTAGATGATCAAGCCAACTATAGTGTGTCTCTGACCAATCATAGAGGTGAAAATGTTAAGAGTGCAGCCAATCTAATAGTAGAAGGTAAGTCACTTATATGGCTTTAGAGAATTTTTAAACCAGTTCGTATTATGAAAACAATTAAAATCAACCTTATTCTTCTCCTTTACAACAGAGGAAGACCTTAGGATTGTTGAGCCTCTTAAAGATATTGAAACAATGGAGAAGAAATCTGTCACATTCTGGTGCAAGGTGAATCGTCTCAATGTAACACTAAAGTGGACCAAAAATGGAGAAGAGGTGGCTTTTGACAACCGTGTTTTATACAGAATTGATAAATATAAGCACTCTCTAATCATTAAAGACTGTGGCTTCCCAGATGAGGGTGAATACATCGTCACTGCTGGACAAGATAAATCTGTTGCTGAGCTTCTTATCATAGAAGCCCCTACAGAATTTGTGGAACACTTGGAAGACCAGACAGTCACTGAGTTTGATGATGCTGTCTTCTCCTGCCAGCTCTCCAGAGAGAAAGCAAATGTAAAATGGTACAGAAATGGGAGGGAAATCAAAGAAGGCAAAAAGTAAGTGAAAGCTTCTTAATCTCTATTTCTGTAGCTGTATATACACTTTTGACAACTGAGTGGTCCTTATGCAAGCTAACCAATCACTCAACCTCTTCTTTTAGATACAAATTTGAAAAAGATGGAAGTGTACATCGACTCATTATAAAAGATTGCAGGCTGGATGATGAATGTGAATATGCTTGTGGAGTGGACGACAGGAAGTCTCGAGCTAGACTTTTTGTGGAAGGTGCATTTTGATGAAAGAACCATTTTAATATTAGTACCAGTTTTTAAAAGTTGTTAATCCAAATACAAACCTGTTTGTATTTATTTCACATTTTCTTTTCAGAAATCCCTGTTGAGATCATCAGGCCTCCCCAAGATATTCTTGAAGCTCCTGGTACTGATGTTGTCTTTTGGGCTGAGCTCAACAAAGATAAGGTGGAAGTCCAATGGCTAAAAAATAACATGATTATTGTCCAGGGTGACAAACACCAAATGATGAGTGAAGGAAAGATACACAGGCTACAGATTTGTGACATTAGGCCACGTGACCAGGGTGAATACAGATTTATTGCTAAAGACAAAGAAGCCAGAGCTAAGCTTGAACTGGCAGGTAAGTCCCTTTCTTTTATTTTCAAATATTCTCACAATATCACAGATACTGTGTAAGTTTCAGATTTCATAGTTAGTTAATGATAGAATGCTTGTGAAAGCCTTTAATTTCTATTAAGCCCTATCCACACGTTAACTATTCTAATTCCTTTTACTACAAAATGTTCTCAGTAAGAGGAAATTGATGGCAATTCCTCTTTACATGCCAGAACCTCGAACAGTTTCTGGCACACAGTGGCCGTTCATTAATTCCTAGAATTAACCTATCACCCTTAGAATCTTCCTAGCAAACCCAGACCTGGAGATAGCCCCATTCTCTTCTACTTTCCAAACCTCTGTGTGGCCTCCTAGGTCTTTTCGCATCCTGACCCAAGCTTCCAAGACATCCTTATAGGTTGTCATTATGAAAAGGCCATTAGTGTACCTCTTAAACATGAGAAAAAGTTTTTCTGCTTTATCTTGAAGTATGAGATGCCCACTTTATTAAAAAAAAAAAAAAGAAGAAGAACAACGTATTTTGCACTATGTTTAATCCTCTATTATTTTTGGCAAAGAATGGAGATTTCATGTTTTGTATCATCCTTGATCCTCTATTCTCCAGAGTCTGATAATTTGAAAAATAAGCTATGGGAACTCTAAGTCAGTTAGTGTTCTCTGCTGTAAAGTTACTGTGACATAATGCCAAGGTTATGTAACCAATATTTGCTAACAAATGCATAGTAAAGAAGCTTGGTGTAGCTAGACTACAATAAATAACTTAAAGCATTCGCATGTTATTTTTCTCACTAGCTGCACCTAAAATCAAGACAGCTGATCAAGATCTTGTGGTTGATGTTGGCCAGCCTCTGACAATGGTGGTGCCCTATGATGCCTACCCCAAAGCAGAAGCTGAGTGGTTTAAAGAAAATGAAGCTCTGTCTTCAAAAACTGTTGATACTACAGCTGAAAAAACTTCTTTCAGAATTTTAGAAGCCAAGAAAGGAGACAAAGGAAGGTATAAAATTGTGCTTCAGAACAAACATGGAAAAGCAGAAGCCTTCATCAATTTACAAGTTATTGGTAAGCCCTTGAGTCACTTGGACTTGATTGGCAAAGCACAACCACAAGCATGATAACACACTAAAAAAAAACTTATTTGTAAATTTCAGATGTTCCTGGGCCAGTACGTAACTTAGAAGTGACAGAAACACTTGATGGTGAAGTGAGCCTCGCTTGGGAAGAACCATTAACTGATGGTGGAAGCAAAATCATAGGTTATGTTGTTGAAAGACGTGACATCAAGAGAAAGACCTGGGTTCTGGCCACTGACCGTGCAGACAGTTGTGAGTTTACTGTCACTGGACTACAAAAAGGAGGAGTTGAATACCTATTCCGTGTGAGTGCAAGAAACAGAGTTGGCACTGGTGAACCAGTAGAAACTGCCAATCCTGTGGAAGCAAGGAGTAGATATGGTAAGAAGTTTTTAAGTAAATTGCAAACTAGCTTATCTCTGCTTTTATCCCTGATATAACCCAAAGCCCATGTTTTCTTCTGTGATGAAATCCAGACGTTCCAGGCCCTCCTTTGAATGTGACCATCACAGATGTGAATAGATTTGGTGTCTCACTGACATGGGAACCACCAGAGTATGATGGAGGGGCTGAGATCACAAATTACATCATTGAATTAAGAGACAAAACTTCTATCAGATGGGACACTGCCATGACAGTAAAAGCGGAAGACTTGTCTGCAACTGTCACTGATGTGGTGGAAGGACAGGAGTATAGTTTCCGGGTCAGAGCCCAAAACCGAATTGGAGTTGGAAAACCAAGTGCAGCCACACCTTTCGTCAAAGTTGCTGATCCAATTGGTAAGTCCATTAAAAAAAAGAAATAATTACTTCATGAAATCCAGAAATTAGGCCTATCAATTAAAATAAGTCAAATTAAATAAAAGTTAATGAAAAGGCAGAACATCAGAAAAATTTGAACAAAATCATAGAAATCCAGACTGTGCCTACTTTATTCAGTGAATTTAGTAAGCCTGATATTTTAATAGAGATGATGGAAATGATTACAGCACTGGCTTAATAAACTGTCACTGAATTAACCAATATGCTTCAACTCTTTCTTCCATTCCAGAGAGACCAAGTCCTCCTGTGAACCTAAGTTCCTCAGATCAGACTCAGTCATCAGTCCAGCTCACATGGGAACCTCCTCTGAAAGATGGAGGAAGCCCAATATTGGGCTACATAATTGAGCGATGTGAAGAAGGAAAAGATGAGTGGATTCGTTGCAATAAGAAACTTGTCCCTGAACTGACTTACAAGGTGGGGCATTTGCATCTAAGACAAATATTCAGTGTACGATCATGGACTTAACTGTATATGTTTTTTACAAATATTGATTCATAATTTTAGGTTACTGGATTACAAAAAGGAAATAAATATTTATATCGAGTATCTGCAGAAAATGAAGCTGGTGTTTCAGATCCATCTGGAATTCTTGGTCCTCTAACTGCTGATGATGCATTTGGTAAATGGATATTTTATTTTTAGATTTGGGGATAGCATAAAGCTACTGTGGGGTACCAGGGACTTAAATACAGTACTGGAAACTCATTAATTTTTCTTCTTGGTAGTTGAACCAACAATGGATTTAAGTTCGTTTAAAGATGGTCTGGAAGTTATTGTCCCGAACCCTATCAAGATCCTGGTTCCAAGTACAGGCTATCCAAGGCCAACTGCAACCTGGGCGTTTGGAGATAAAGTACTAGAAGCAGGGGACCGTGTGAAAATGAAAACCTTATCTGCCTATGCTGAGCTGGTCATTTCTCCAAGTGAACGTCCAGACAAGGGCATTTATACACTGAAATTAGAAAATCGTGTGAAAGCAATTTCTGGGGAAATTGATGTCAATGTAATTGGTAAGGAACTAAACTTGTGATCTAAGGTGATTTGACAGTATTAACAAATACTAGTTCAAGCTATTAATGATATTGACTTCTGACTGCATTATTTCAGCTCGCCCAAGTGCACCCAAAGAACTGAAATTTGATGACATAACCAGGGACTCAGTACATTTGACTTGGGAACCACCAGATGATGATGGAGGAAGTCCATTAACTGGATATCTTGTTGAAAAGCGAGAAGTCAACCGGAAAACATGGACTAAAGTGAGTTTTGAGCAGCAGTGCACCAACTCCAGAAGAGACGGTGGGGGAAATCCCAGAATGCTGGGGCACCATGCAAAGTTTATAGGTCTTTACATTTACCTTGCTGAAAAAGCGCCAAAAACTTTTTAAAATGCATTGATGCGAATGCTTCCTGAGGTGGTTCAACCAGGATTTGGTATTATTGCCGTATTTTGTGAGCCTTACGAAATTTTCAGCTAGGTTTGTTAAAAAATAAAACAAAACATACTTACTCACTTGATACCTGATAAGTATCCAAATGCCCCTATTAAGCCATAAGCCATTCTAAGGACACTAAATACTTAACTCCCTGGTGGTCATACTTCTCACTCCGCTATATTGCCTTAGTTAGCCTAATCTGCCATTTTTTCCTCCTCAGTGTACACTCATTAGTATTCTTCCCTTGATTTAAAATCGTATTTCTAATAATCAAGCTGGTAGAAAGAATCAACAGATTGTTTGCCACTTATTTAATGTGTACCAACTATGAAACAGTTTCACCTTATTTTAAGGGTCAAAGATTACTATGTGTTTTAATTTGCAATTTCTCCCTAATGTGAAATTAATATAATAATAATCCTCAGCGTTCAAAACAACTTCCATTTGTATCCCTGCTCACGGTAAAAATCTTTTGACTTGGGCAACTAATTAACTGTATTTCTGTGTCCCAGGTTATAGACTCTGTGACTGACCTAGAATTCACAGTTCCTGATCTTGTTCAAGGAAAAGAATATTTATTTAAAGTCTGTGCTCGTAACAAGTGTGGCCCTGGAGAACCTGCATATGTTGATGAACCTGTAAATATGTCAGCTCCTGCAAGTGAGTACATTCTGGATAATTCCTTACCTAGCCTCTTGTTACCTGTCTCTGTTTTTAGACCTGGAGTTGAAGTTATGGGTTGGCAATATGCAGATTTCACAGTTGGCCTATCTAAGTCTGACGCTCTCTTTAAAATGTTACAGCGGTACCTGACCCACCAGAGAATGTTAAATGGAGAGATCGAACAGCCAAGAGCATCTTCCTAACATGGGATCCACCTAAATATGATGGGGGTTCACGCATCAAAGGATATATAGTTGAAAAATGTCCACGTGGTTCTGATCGATGGGTCGCCTGTGGGGAACCAGTTGCAGAAACAAAGTAGGTTTTTTAATTCTTTGGTACAAGAATAAATGTTTACTGTTACTCACTTAAATGAAAGTATTCTTTTGGAAAATCTAAATACTCGCTTTTTTCATTGAGAATTCCCCTGATGTGCCATCTGATTTTAAAAAGTGCTCCTGAACTTGGCCCCTACTCAGGGTTTTCATTAGTTACAATATTGAAGCAATCCAGAGTTAATTTAGAGAATAATATTATATCAAGAGTATGCATTTTGGAAAGATTATGAATACTACACAGTGGGATAGATTATAGACGTTATAGTAAAATATCCTATGATGTTTTCTGACAGAATGGAAGTGACAGGCCTTGACGAAGGCCAGTGGTATTCCTACCGTGTGAAGGCCTTGAATAGGCAAGGTGCCAGCAAACCAAGCAAGCCCACAGATGAAATCCAGGCTGTGGACGCACAGGGTATTTATTTTTGGTTTCTGTATTATCAACCAGGCCTCTGACTTTAATTCTGCCTGAACTTGCTAATATAGTAAATGATCTTTTCCAATTCAGAGGCTCCAGAAATTTTCCTCGACGTGAAGCTCCTTGCTGGTCTCACTGTAAAGGCAGGAACTAAGATTGAACTTCCTGCCACTGTCACTGGAAAACCTGAACCTACAATAACTTGGACGAAGGCTGACATGCTTCTGAAGCAGGACAAAAGAATCACCATTGAAAATGTTCCTAAAAAATCCACCGTGACTATCGTCGATAGCAAGAGAAGTGACACTGGCAGATACATTATCGAGGCTGTGAACGTCTGTGGTCGGGCCACTGCCGTGGCAGAAGTGAACGTCTTAGGTAAAGGAGGCTCTCATTTTAAAAATGGGCAAACTCATTTCAGCTACTTTTAAAATAAAACGATTAAAAAATATGGGTTTTTTCTGAGTGTGTAATGTCATCCACAGATAAACCTGGACCACCAGCTGCTTTTGACATCACAGAAGTGACCAACGAGTCATGTCTTCTAACATGGAACCCACCACGAGATGATGGTGGATCTAAAATCACAAACTATGTTGTGGAGAGAAGAGCAGCTGACAGTGATATGTGGCACAAGCTCTCATCAACTGTCAAGGATACAAAATTCAAGGCAACCAACTTAATCCCCAATAAAGAATACCTCTTCAGAGTTGCTGCAGAAAACATGTATGGTGTTGGTGAACCAGTTCAGGCCACTCCAATAACAGCCAAATATCAGTTTGGTAAGTTTCTCCTTAATCAGTTGACAAAAAAAAAAGGATGTTTGTGTCAAACTTGGATTTAGGTCTCGTATTTATATACATAGGACGTATAATACTTATATCATTATCCTGTCAATAGATCCACCTGGACCTCCAACTCGCCTTGAACCTTCTGATATCACTAAAGATGCAGTGACTCTCACATGGTGTGAGCCAGATGATGATGGTGGCAGCCCAATCACTGGATATTGGGTTGAAAGATTAGATCCTGATACTGATAAATGGGTTAGGTGCAATAAGATGCCAGTAAAGGACACAACATACAGGTAAAATCTCCATCAAGATGTTAAAACAGCTGTATATACAAATTTTCATCCTTTAGCATTATTTTTGATTATACATGATTATGTATTACTATAAAATTTTTAATTATTTTACTTATATTTCCTATTACCATATAATTTCAAAAATGATATAAATTTCATTCAAGGACACATTTCTTAATTTCTTACTCTAAAATATTAACTTTCTTGACGTTTCAAAGTATTTGGTCCTCCAGTATATTATATGTATATACAAATATATATAATAATGATCATTATTATAAACATTATAATTAGATTGGTACATTTGGCCAAGTCTAAAGTATGTGACAGTTAAGAGGCAATTTTAAATGCATATTGAAATATTTTTAGTTAAATTTCCATATCAGTTTTCACAATTTAAATAAATTAGCTCCTATGTAACATAAACAGAGAAGTTTCTGCTTTCATGTTACTCAACTCTTACTTTGTTCCTAATTCAGAGTGAAAGGGCTCACCAATAAGAAAAAGTACAGATTCCGTGTGTTGGCTGAAAATCTTGCTGGACCTGGAAAACCAAGTCGATCAACAGAACCGATCTTAATAAAGGATCCCATAGGTATTATTTACATATTTTTCTGTGGTTATTTTGAAGCTTATATTAACTCCTTTTTTACAAACCTAAATAATGATTTCATTCCATTGGCTTGCAGATCCTCCATGGCCCCCTGGAAAACCAACTGTGAAAGATATAGGCAAAACATCAATAATGTTGAATTGGACAAAGCCAGAACATGATGGAGGGGCAAAGATTGAGTCTTACGTCATTGAAATGCTAAAGACTGGAACAGAGGACTGGGTCCGAGTGGCTGAAGGGGTTCCCACCACTCAGCATTTGCTCCCGGGGCTCATGGAAGGTCAGGAATACTCATTCCGAGTTAGAGCTGTGAACAAGGCCGGGGAAAGTGAACCCAGCGAACCCAGTGACCCTGTGCTTTGCCGGGAGAAGCTATGTAAGTCACTATTGATGTCTGGGGTATATAAATTCTTCTGAACTATATCTGAGAACTACAATAAAAGAAAATATGAAAAACTCATTACTAGATTATTTCATCCTTGACAGATGATTTCCTAGTGACTACTAGAGAATTTAGTGAAGATTGAATATTGCACAATAAAAAATTGAATTTGTTTTTCTTTTTTTCTTCTTCAGATCCTCCATCACCACCTCGCTGGCTTGAAGTTATTAATATCACAAAAAATACAGCAGACCTAAAGTGGACAGTTCCTGAGAAAGATGGAGGGTCCCCCATCACCAACTACATCGTGGAAAAGAGAGATGTGAGGCGAAAAGGCTGGCAAACGGTGGACACGACTGTCAAGGACACCAAGTGCACAGTAACCCCACTGACAGAGGGCTCCTTATATGTGTTCCGAGTCGCTGCAGAAAATGCCATAGGACAAAGCGACTACTGTGAAGTCGAGGACTCCGTCCTGGCCAAAGACACTTTCAGTATGCTCTCTAGCTTAATCTTTGTGACACTATTTGTAGTGGATTATCACTTTTCCCTTTGGGTTTCCTAACCATTGAATATTTTGCCTTCAGCCACACCTGGACCACCCTATGCTCTGACTGTGGTTGATGTGACAAAACGACATGTTGACCTGAAGTGGGAACCACCTAAAAATGATGGTGGAAGACCAATACAGAGGTAGAATTTTAATTAATTCAGAAAGAATAATTTACACTCAGCTGAAAATTCTTAACTTTGTTTTTTCTCTTAATGCTAATGAAATACTTTGTTTTTTCAATAGATATGTCATTGAGAAGAAAGAAAAGTTAGGCACCCGTTGGGTGAAAGCTGGAAAGACCTCAGGACCCGACTGTAACTTCAGAGTAACTGATGTCATTGAAGGAACAGAGGTCCAGTTTCAGGTTCGGGCAGAAAATGAAGCTGGAGTTGGTCATCCAAGTGAACCCACGGAAATCCTGTCAATTGAAGATCCAACAAGTGAGTAGTGCTGATACAAAGGATATACCAAGGATATCGTCTAGAGCTTAATGGTAAGATTGTGGATGAGCATGTTTCACCCTTTTTTCAGGTCCTCCTTCACCTCCCCTTGACCTGCATGTGACTGATGCTGGGAGAAAGCACATTGCCATTGCTTGGAAGCCTCCAGAGAAAAATGGTGGAAGCCCTATTATAGGATACCATGTTGAAATGTGTCCAGTAGGCACTGAAAAATGGATGCGAGTTAATTCTCGCCCAATAAAAGACTTGAAATTCAAGGTTGAAGAAGGCGTTGTTCCTGACAAGGAATATGTTCTGAGAGTGAGAGCTGTCAATGCTGTTGGTGTCAGTGAGCCATCTGAAATCTCCGAAAATGTGGTTGCCAAAGACCCAGATTGTAAGAACACAGTTTCTTTTATAATTAATAAAATAGGCTTTACTCATGCATTGCATTTTGACATATTCTTTTTGCCTCTTCTGGATCCTATCTTACAGGCAAGCCAACAATTGATCTGGAGACTCACGACATTGTTGTTATTGAAGGTGAAAAGTTAAGCATTCCTGTTCCCTTCAGAGCTGTCCCAGTTCCAACCGTTAGTTGGCATAAAGATGGCAAAGAAGTTAAAGCAAGTGATAGATTAACAATGAAGAGCGATCACATCTCTGCACACCTCGAAGTTCCCAAGAGTGTCCATGCAGATGCTGGAGTTTACACCATTACACTGGAGAATAAGCTTGGCTCAGCAACTGGCTCAATCAATGTCAAAGTCATAGGTAATCATTCTGTGAAGAAACACCAGACATTCTTCATGTGTTGGGAAAATTAGTTAACTTTGCGGCGTTAGTATAAATGGCTTCATGAGTTGGCCATTTGTAAACTAATTGTCCTTTCACATTATTTTTCCCATATGAGAAGCAAGGCAATTCTAAAGAGATGAAATTGTTAGTTATACCCTGATTAGACTAATTTTTTTCTGTGTAATTATTTGCATGTGAAGAACTAATTCAGATAAAAGCATACCGAAAGAATGCTTAAATAACCAATATTCATTTATTAATTGTATTTACATTTTTCCATAGTGTCCTCAACCAGGGGTAGTAACATTTTCTCTCCCCTCCCCCCAACACAGATGGTGTTTGGAAATTTGGGAGTCCAGTTTTCCTTGGAACAAAGATTTGGGGGGAGCTACTGACATTTAGTAGTTGGGGGCCAAGGTTGCTAAATGGCCTGCCATGTAAAGGATGCTCCAGCACATCAAAGATTATTCCCCAAAAACTGTGAATAGTCCAACTTGGAAAGTGTACTATCAATACACTGACTTTTCAGATTACAATAATAACTATCAATTCTATTTCTAACAGGCCTACCTGGACCATGCAAAGATATTAAAGCAAGCGACGTGACCAAGAGTTCTTGTAAATTAACCTGGGAACCTCCAGAATATGATGGTGGAAGCCCAATTCTTCATTATGTCCTGGAACGCAGAGAAGCTGGGAGGAGGACATATATACCAGTCATGTCTGGTGAGAACAAACTGTCCTGGACTGTAAAAGATCTCATACCAAATGGCGAATACTTCTTCCGTGTTAAGGCTGTCAACAAGATTGGTGGAGGCGAATATATTGAACTGAAAAATCCAGTCATTGCTCAAGATCCAAAGCGTAAGTTTGGGCTTGGAAGTAATATAGCTAGGAATTAATGTGCAATTTTTTTATTTTAAGAAGATGAGTTTCCCTATATTAACAGTTTTTCTCTTGTTCTTCAGAGCCCCCTGATCCACCTGTAGATGTTGAGGTTCATAATCCTACAGCAGAGGCAATGACTATTACATGGAAGCCACCTTTGTATGATGGCGGGAGCAAGATAATGGGTTACATCATAGAGAAGATTGCTAAGGGTGAAGAGAGATGGAAGAGATGCAATGAACACCTGGTACCAGTCCTGACCTATACAGCAAAAGGACTCGAAGAGGGAAAGGAATACCAGTTCCGTGTGCGAGCAGAAAATGCTGCCGGTATCAGTGAACCTTCTCGGGCCACTCCTCCAACCAAAGCTGTAGATCCTATTGGTAAGTTTTGTTTAATGAGGTTGCCATTTTCCCATTGTAAAATAAATAAGAATAATGTTTTATCAGATATTTTAATCAGAATTGAAAACAGTTGTTTTTAATCATTACAGATGCCCCAAAAGTCATTCTGAGATCAAGCCTAGAAGTGAGACGAGGTGATGAAATAGCACTCGATGCAACTATTTCTGGGTCACCTTACCCAACTATTACATGGATAAAGGATGAAGAAATTATTACACCAGAGGAAATTAAGAAGCGAGTAGCACCCATGGTTAGGAGGAGGAGGGGTGAAGTTCAAGAAGAAGAACCATTTGTCCTGTCTCTGACGGAGCGTTTGAGCATTGACAATAGTAAAAAAGGAGAATCTCAACTACGCGTCCGAGATTCTATTCGACCTGACCATGGCCAATATATGATCAAAGCTGAAAATGACCATGGTATTGCAAAAGCTCCTTGCACTGTCAGTGTGCTAGGTGAGTAAGTAAAACTACCCTTCCCAATGGAAGAAAGTCTATGTAAGAGTTTTAGTAAAACACAAAAATGAAGTGTTTTGGGGGAGTTAAAAGAAGTGGGAAATAGCTTCATTAAGATACCTTCAGTCTCATTTTCTTTTCCAGGCTATGTAAAAGAAATTAACCGACCATGTTATTCATTAGCTAATGTGATACAAAGATAGGCAATGTAGAAAAAAGCAGAAGCTTATTTCAGAGGAGCATATTAACATTTACATTTTCCATTGCAACCATTTCTACACAAATTTTTAATCACCGCTCTCTTTCGAAATATTAGATACACCAGGACCACCGATCAACTTCGTATTTGAAGATGTTAGAAAGAACTCAGTTGTCTGTAAATGGGAACCACCCCTTGATGATGGTGGCAGTGAAATTATAAACTACACTTTGGAAAAGAAAGACAAGACAAAACCTGACTCCGAATGGATTGTTGTCACTTCAACACTTAGACATTGCAAATATCCAGTGACAAAGCTGATTGAAGGAAAAGAGTACCTCTTCCGTGTAAGAGCGGAAAATAGGTTTGGACCTGGACCACCATGTGTTTCAAAGCCACTTATAGCCAAAGATCCATTTGGTAAGGTCCTTACAGCATCTAGATTTGGCCTTTTTATCATATGCATTGGTATATACATTATCACAACTTGTAAACTTGAATTTTTATGTCATACTAGGGAACTAATTCAAATATGTTATTTATTTTATCAGAACCACCTGATGCACCTGATAAGCCTATTGTGGAAGATGTTACCAGCAACAGTATGCTAGTGACATGGAATGAACCAAAAGATAATGGAAGCCCCATCTTAGGTTACTGGCTTGAAAAACGTGAGGTTAATAGTACACATTGGTCCCGTGTCAACAGAAACCTTCTCAATTCTTTGAAGACCAATGTAGAAGGCCTATTAGAGGGACTCACCTATGTCTTCAGAGTATGTGCCGAAAACGCAGCTGGACCTGGAAAGTTCAGTCCCCCTTCAGATCCCAAAACAGCACGTGATCCAATCGGTAAGTAATTCCTTACACAGAAAGTGGGGTACAGCATGGTGACTGTAATTAACAGTACTGTACTATATACTTGAAAGTTGTTAAGAGAGTAGATCTTAAATGCTATCACTACCCAAAAAATGGTAACCATGTGAGGGGACGGAGGTGTTAACTAACATTATTGTGGTAATCATTTTGCAATATATACGTGTATCAAATACTTGTGTTGTACACATAAAACATATATTTTATATGTCAATAATATCTCAATAAAGCTGAAAAAATCAAAATACTAGTGATGGCTACAGACTCATACTGAGATTGCAATATAAAATTTTCAGCATCTGTATATATAATTTAAAAGTTTCACACAACAATACTTACCCATATTACATGCAATGCATTGTGAAAAAAAAGAAGAAAGTGGGATAGAGTAAGCTATGTAACATTTCAAAACCGTCAGTGAGTTTCAATTTGTATGTCTTCATTCATTCTAGCTCCACCTGGGCCACCTGTCCCAAGAGTCGCTGACACAAGCTCTACAACCATTGAACTCGAATGGGAACCCCCAGCTTTCAATGGTGGTGGGGAAATTATTGGTTACTTTGTCGATAAGCAGCTGGTTGGCACAAATGAATGGTCACGCTGCACAGAGAAGATGATCAAGGCCCGTCAGTACACCGTCAGAGAAATCCGAGAGGGTGCTGATTACAAACTTCGAGTGAGTGCTGTCAATGCTGCAGGTGAAGGACCACCTGGAGAGACAGAACCTGTTACTGTGGCTGAACCAAAAGGTACTTAAGAATTATATGAATAATATAATGGATATTTTCCCATATGGGGTCATTTTTTTACATCTTTCTTGGGCTAACGTATGATTGTTCTCTTTCAACAGAGCCTCCCACTGTGGAACTAGATGTTTCTGTCAAGGCTGGAATACAAATAATGGCTGGGAAGACTCTTAGAATTCCAGCTGTGGTAACTGGTCGTCCAGTGCCTACAAGAGTATGGACAATAGAAGAAGGGGAGCTGGATAAAGACCGTGTTGTAATAGAGAATGTTGGAACCAAATCTGAACTAATTATCAAGAATGCATTGAGAAAAGATCATGGCAGATATGTGATTACAGCTACCAATAGCTGTGGTTCCAAATTTGCAGCCACCAGGGTAGAAGTTTTTGGTAAGGAATGTTACATGGATTTTCATAAGATTTTCCCAAGTGATACTATCTTATTACATTGATTTTTTTTCCTGTTGTTTTACTTTTCAGATGTCCCTGGTCCAGTTCTTGACTTAAAACCTGTTGTAACAAACAGAAAGATGTGTCTGCTTAACTGGTCTGATCCAGAAGATGATGGAGGAAGTGACATCACGGGCTTTATTATTGAAAGAAAAGATGCTAAGATGCATACTTGGAGACAACCAATAGAGACTGACAGATCTAAATGTGACATCACAGGTCTCCTTGAGGGACAAGAATATATGTTCCGTGTGATTGCCAAGAACAAGTTTGGCTGTGGCCCTCCTGTTGAAATAGGACCAATTCTTGCAGTTGATCCACTAGGTAAAAGAGACGGTTTTCATGGTGTTTGTAAAGTAAATACTGTTTGCTTGCAGTCATGTAATTTATTTATTGAGCCTTATAAATAAGGTCTCAAGACTTAAAGCTAGAGACTAATAAGAAAGGTAAATCAAATAACTACCAGCAACTTTAAGAATACCATATTTGTTATAATTTCAGTGTAATTTTTGGCTCAGTGTAATTTTGCAAAACCATGCATCGCTTTGTGTACTGAAAAACCTGAATCTATTAGAACTTAGCAATGCCCTAAAAATCTTTTAGAAATATTACATCTTTTCAATAGATGTAATACATCTATTGTAATACACTAGAGTAATTTAATAGACTAGTAGTTAAAAAGAGTTCATTTTTTTGAAAGATTACAAGACAGATAACTGCCTTAGCATAAATGCCTTAGTCTTCCTTTAGCCCCAAGTAGTCCCCACACTGGAAGGATACGGAGACCAAAAACCAGAAAGAGCCACCAGAGAATAGAAAACCAGCCAAAGGAAATTTCCTTGACTAATATGAACAAATATGAAACCTTCAAATTGCACAAACTTGGTAAAGCACATTGACATCCCATCCAGTAAAGCAAAGTCTTTGATGATGACCCATTTCCCAAGAGACAGAGGAGTTATTCCTCTACGACCACCACTATCCTGCCAAAAAAAAAAAAGAAAATTTCATCCCCACTGTAACAGCTCATCTCAGAATGTCCCCTAGACCTGCAGCTGTGCCAGAGGTATCAGAACAGACTTGGGCTTCCACTGAAAAGCTCTGCTTCTGGTTGCAGTAATAGTCAACCGGAGTGGATTGGGTCTAGTTTCACCATTCAAAGCTTACTTTTTCTGTTTTGTCCTTTGGGACACAAAACTACAGCAGTATTACATAAATTCTCTTTCCACCCTATTTTAAACCCACATCTGAGGTAACATGGTTCTAAGTGTGTTCAGTAGATGTATCCACTGTCCGTTAATAAGAGGAAACACGTTGCTCTCAGCTGGTCATCCAAAGCAAAACTTCACAGACCTGCTCTCCTAGTTCATTAGCATTAGAAACTCTCCCAGTGACAGGTAAAACATCTAAAATGTTAAATATAAAAAAAGTATTCATTCCCCTTGATTTATTTATTTATTTATTTATTTATTTATTGAGGAAGATTAGCCCTGAGCTAACATCCATGCCCATCTTCCTCTACTTTATATGTGGGACGCCTACCACAGCATGGCTTGCCAAGCGGTGCCATGTCTGCACCCGGGATCTGAACCGGCAAACCCCAGGCCGCTGAAGCGGAACGTGCTCACTTAACTGCTGCACCACAGGGCGGCCCCTCCCCTTGATTTATTTTTAATCAATAATCTTGACTGTAAAAATTCTGCCTATATGAATGCCCATAATTCTGGTAATGGAGATGTTTTGAGAAAGATTTTAAAGATGGATATAAGGTTATCCAACAGAAGCTTATTTTCCACACAATTAATTTAAAGTGAAATATCATTTCTTATATGAATATTTATTTCATGCTTGTCCTTTCAACTTGCCTCTTGTTAAAGGTCCTCCAACGTCTCCTGAGAGGCTCACATATACAGAAAGGACGAAGTCCACTATCACCCTGGACTGGAAAGAGCCCCGTAACAATGGTGGCAGCCCCATCCAAGGCTACATCATTGAAAAACGGCGTCACGATAAACCTGACTTTGAAAGAGTTAACACGCGACTCTGCCCAACCACATCTTTTCTGGTTGAAAATCTTGACGAACACCAAATGTATGAATTCCGTGTCAAAGCCGTCAATGAAATTGGTGAAAGTGAACCATCCTTGCCTCTTAATGTGGTCATACAAGATGATGAAGGTGTGGAATCTGAACATAATAATTTTAATGCACTTTACAGTGCTGCCTTTATCTCATAGGTTAAGCAAACATCCTTATGACTTTGCTATTTTTTTTCTATTTCGCTTCTCTTTGCAGTGCCTCCAACTATTAAGTTGCGCCTGGCTGTTCGAGGAGACACTATCAAAGTTAAGGCAGGAGAGCCTGTTAACATCCCCGCAGATGTGACAGGCCTTCCAATGCCTAAAATTGAGTGGTCCAAGAATGAAACTGTGATTGAAAAACCCACTGACGCACTTAAGATAACAAAGGAAGAAGTATCCCGAAGTGAGGCAAAGACTGAGCTTAGCATTCCCAAAGCAGTCCGGGCAGACAAAGGCACTTACACAGTTACTGCTTCCAATCGCCTTGGCTCAGTGTTCCGAAATGTTCACGTTGAAGTATATGGTAAGTGACATGCTTTTTTATATCAAAATGAAATCCAATGTCTGTTTAAGAATTGCCTTCTCAGTCTCCTCTGTTGGTTCCTTTCCAGATCGTCCATCCCCACCAAGAAATCTTGCTGTTACTGACATTAAAGCTGAATCTTGCTACTTGACTTGGGATGCTCCTCTAGACAATGGTGGCAGTGAAATTACCCATTATGTCATTGACAAACGTGATGCAAGTAGGAAGAAGAGTGAATGGGAGGAAGTCACCAACACTGCTGTAGAGAAGAGATATGGGGTAAACTCTTCTAAATATTTTCTTATACACATTAAAAGGATATGACTCTGAATTAACACTGTTCTAGCAAAACCTTGGAATTTAATGATTAAACTCAAAATCACAAGCTTTATTATAGTTTTTAGCACCATGCACATAAGGTCACTTAGTAAATACTGTTGGATATATGGATCCTCGTTTACTTGAGAGATCCACTATTAGGTACAATAAGTTTACATATTCTCATTTTAAAAGGCTTTCTCCATGTTTGAGTCTATATATTTTAAAACTATGCATTTATTTGAGCTTATAGATTTATTTCTTTTTATAGTCTTCCCTACCAAAATAACGAATTTTAAAATAAGTGAAAATCAAAGTAGTATATAGTTTTTATGAAATTACTATTCATCTGATTTCTAGATCTGGAAACTTATCCCCAATGGTCAGTATGAGTTCCGAGTAAGGGCAGTGAATAAATATGGAATCAGTGATGACTGCAAATCAGATAAGGTGGTCATTCAAGATCCTTATCGCCCACCTGGACCTCCGGGAAAACCAAAAGTCTTGGAGCGCACCAAAGGGTCGATGCTAGTGAGCTGGACTCCTCCTTTGGACAATGGCGGCTCTCCAATTACTGGCTACTGGCTGGAGAAGAGAGAAGAGGGAGGTGCCTACTGGTCACGTGTTAGCCGAGCACCAATAACTAAAACGGGATTGAAAGGCGTGGAATTTAATGTTCCTCGTTTGATTGAAGGCGTTAAATACCAGTTCAGAGCAATGGCAATAAATGCTGCAGGAGTTGGCCCTCCCAGTGAACCATCAGATCCGGCTGTTGCAGGAGATCCTATATGTAAGCATGCTTCCATCGCTGGAATTTATAAAGGGCAAAGCCACTAAATGCATAATTCTGCTCTTAAATTTCTTATATTTTTCTATGCCAAATTATTTTATTTATTAAAGTAAAAAGTTTCATTCTTACATAGACCATGAGAAATATATATGTATTGTATTTATGTGTGTGTATATATATACATACTATGCACATATATCCATATATGTGTATACATACACACATATATACACACACATACATAAAATCACATAGTTTTTCAACTCTTGGATTAAGCCTACTATTTTATGAGGAATCACAATAATAAAGACCCTGGACTATAAGCTCCTCTCTGCTCCCATACCTTAATAAACTTCTGTCTCCTTAGATCCTGTGGAAATTCTCTCTCCCACTAAACAATTAGACGCTCCAGTAGAAGTTCAACAAAAAGCAAAATGTTAACTTTTCAGTAATATTTATTGAACAAAGATATAAGATTGCCAAGCACAGTCTGTGAGGTCAAATAAAAGAAATTCTTCTGAAAGATCTATGAGCCGATCAGTTCAAAATTTTAAATACCATGATCTTAATGTTACTTTCATTTGCTTATGTTTCTCTTCTCTAGAAGGTCATTCTTTTAGTATTCCTATTTTAATATTTTAATAGGTTAAAAATAAAATATGATCATGTATAGTAAAACATTCTTATACATATAAAATCTTATATAAATCTAGCATTCTATCAGCTCCAAAATTTGATATATATTTTTTTCTTATTAGACCCACCTGGGCCACCTTCTTGCCCAGAGGTCAAAGATAAAACAAAGTCAAGCATCTCGCTAGCATGGAAACCTCCAGCCAAAGATGGTGGCAGTCCCATCAAAGGATACATTGTAGAAATGCAAGAGGAAGGTACTACTGACTGGAAAAAAGTAAATGAACCAGACAAACTTCTAACTACCTGTGAATGTGTGGTGCCGAATTTGAAAGAACTCAGGAAGTACAGATTCAGAGTAAAAGCTGTCAATGAAGCTGGTGAATCTGAACCAAGTGATACAACTGGAGAGATCCCTGCCACTGATATTCTAGGTACTAGTCCTTATTCCATTTATGTATTCATCTTCTGATCTCATTATGAAATTGATTAATTTACTGAAGATGTATTAATTACTGCTTTGAAAAAGGTGAGCTAAATCCTGTTATACTATTCATGATATTACAGAGGTACCAGAAGTTTTCATTGACATTGGAGCACAGGACTGTCTGATTTGTAAAGCTGGCTCACAGATTAGGATTCCTGCTGTCATCAAGGGACGCCCAACACCAAAATCATCTTGGGAATTTGATGGAAAGGCAAAGAAGGCATTGAAGGTAAGAAAATTATAATTCTCTGCATTTCCCTTTGAACCACTCTAAGGAACATTTACACTACAACTGACTATCTTCTTTTCCAATAGGATGGAGTTCATGACATACCTGAAGATGCACAGGTAAAAACAAGAACTAAAATAATTCAGAATATGGTTGACTTCAATGCTGCGACTATTTCATTCAATGTAAGACTACTATTTTCTTTGTACAGCTGGAGACTGCTGAAAACTCATCAGTAATTATTATTCCGGAGTGTAAACGATCTCATTCAGGCAAATACAGCATCACAGCCAAGAATAAAGCAGGACAAAAGACGGCAAATTGCAGAGTTAAAGTCATGGGTAAGAAAGATTTTAGAAGTTACTATGGAATAAGAACAAATGATTTTAAACAAAGTAACATCGCTTATATTGTGATTTGCATCCAACAGATGTACCAGGCCCACCCAAAGATCTGAAAGTCAGTGACATCACAAGGGGTAGTTGCAGACTTTCATGGAAGATGCCAGATGACGATGGAGGAGACAGGATCAAGGGTTATGTTATTGAGAAGAAGACTATTGATGGAAAAGCCTGGACTAAAGTCAATCCAAACTGTGGAAGCACCACATTTGTGATTCCTGATCTCATCTCTGAACAGCAGTATTTCTTCCGCGTGCGTGCAGAAAACCGTTTTGGTATTGGTGCACCTGTGGAAACCATTCAGAGGACCACTGCCAGAGATCCAATATGTAAGTTTTAAAATCTAAGATTAAAATAGCTTGTCAAACTTGAAATATATTGTTATAAATAATGCTTAATACTTCTTTTAACTCTTTTTAAAGATCCTCCTGATCCCCCTATTAAACTCAAGATTGGCCTCATAACAAAGAACACAGTACACCTGTCATGGAAACCCCCAAAGAATGATGGGGGCTCCCCTGTCACCCACTATATTGTTGAGTGTCTTGCATGGGACCCTACTGGGAAAAAGAAAGAAGCATGGAAACAGTGCAATAAGCGTGATGTGGAAGAACTGGAATTTACTGTGGAAGACCTCGTGGAGGGAGGGGAATATGAATTCAGAGTCAAAGCTGTCAATGCTGCCGGAGTCAGCAAACCTTCAGAAACTGTGGGCCCTGTGATTGTCAAAGATCAGACATGTAAGTATCAACACATTAACAGAGAATGTCTTCTTAATGAATGCTGTCCTAGATATTTAAGAGTAGTCCAAAATAAAGATATACCTACACATCAGGGAAGCTGCCATGGGTTGAGTGTGGACATGGGCACATTACTCAATCACTCATTCCCTCAACTTCCACAGAATTATTATATTTCCTTACATATTACCTTTCCTTTATTTAAAGGAGATGATGTTTGGAATTTCCACACTATGATTTTCTCCATGGCAGGCTGTTTTACTGATCAGAAGTTAAAGCAATTCCTCTGCATGCTCCTCAAAAGGAGCAAAATGTAGAAGTAACCAGTTATCTGCTCAGCAACTACTGAGACCCATTTGTCTTCACCATCAAATTTCTTTTCTTCTATTTGAGAAAAAGATATGTTTTAATAGATAAAATATACACCCAAATATGGTAACAATTCTCCCTTTAATTATTGTTACCGTCACTACTACTGTGTATTGCCTAGTTCTGTCTTCTAACTTTAGGAGGGCTGCAGTCACTACCCTCTTTGCTATTCTTATACTAAATTTATGGAAGATGGAAAATTGCTTTCCCTCTACTAGCAGTTATATTTCTTAAGAGGGGAATTCATCTCAGAATGAACATAGTGGGGCCCCTCATAACTCTGCATGAATATTAGAGGTAATATCATGACAGAACTCCCAAACCTAAACTACTGCAATGTTCACTTCTTTCTGCCCTTTTGTCAGAATATATACTTGCATAATGATACTAGGTAAGAGAGAGGCAATAGCTGATAGACAGCCATGTGCAGATCCAGTAAAGGATGATGGCCACATGTACCTGCTCCCAAATTGATGCAATAGTGTTGAAGACAGATCTGTCCTTATATTGGGCTGAGCTACAAAAGCCTGCCTGTAATAGATCCCAATAGCTTTACAGTCACTGTGAAATCTACTTTCTATCCTTCAGTACTTTATGTTCCTAATGACAACTTCTTTTTAATAATACAGGCCCACCATCAATTGAGCTCAAAGAATTTATGGAGGTTGAAGAAGGAACTGATGTCAACATAGTGGCCAAAATTAAAGGTGTGCCATTCCCAACACTAACCTGGTTTAAAGCGCCTCCAAAGAAGCCTGATAACAAAGAACCTGTTGTCTATGACACCCACGTCAACAAAGTGGTGGTGGATGATACTTGCAGCTTAGTTATTCCACAGTCTCGCCGGAGTGACACTGGCTTATATACTATCACAGCCGTGAATAACCTGGGAACAGCATCAAAGGAGATGAGACTGAATGTCCTTGGTAAAGATTGCATGGTTTTATTAAAATGACATGTTACTCTATTCATAAATAAAATATTTGGCTTTAAAATCATTCACTAATAAAGTTTTCCTTTTTAAAACCATCTTAGGTCGTCCCGGCCCTCCAGTGGGACCCATAAAGTTTGAATCTATTTCAGCAGATCAAATGACAATATCTTGGCTTCCACCTAAAGATGACGGTGGGTCTAAGATTACAAACTATGTAATTGAGAAAAGAGAACCTAACAGGAAGACCTGGGTGCACGTCACCAGTGAACCTACAGAGTGCATGTACACAATTCCCAAACTGCTTGAAGGCCATGAATATGTATTCCGAATCATGGCCCAGAATAAATATGGCATTGGCGAGCCTCTTGACAGTGAACCTGAAACAGCAAGAAACCTCTTTTGTAAGTAGGACATGTTTCACATATTGAGTCATTCTTATTTGTATTTTTCATAATTTCTTATAAATCAATGTGATTTTTTTTCCACAGCTGTCCCTGGAGCACCAGATAAACCAACAGTTAGCAGCGTGACTCGTAATTCCATGACTGTCAACTGGGAAGAGCCAGAATATGATGGAGGCTCTCCTGTGACAGGATACTGGCTAGAAATGAAAGATACCACTTCAAAGAGATGGAAGAGAGTTAATCGAGATCCTATTAAAGCCATGACTTTGGGTGTTTCTTATAAAGTGACTGGTCTTATCGAAGGTTCTGATTATCAATTCCGGGTATACGCGATCAATGCTGCTGGGGTGGGTCCAGCAAGTCTGCCATCAGACCCAGTGACTGCTAGAGATCCAATTGGTAAGCCTTGAAATTCCTTCTCCCCCAAAAGCGCCATGGAAAAGTCAAAAATACTAATGTATACTGGTTCTTTCCAGCCCCTCCTGGTCCTCCATTTCCCAAGGTCACAGACTGGACTAAATCAACTGCGGATTTGGAGTGGTCTCCTCCACTAAAAGATGGTGGATCCAGAGTAACTGGATACATTGTTGAATATAAAGAAGAAGGAAAAGAAGAATGGGAAAAGGTAGGTAACACTTGGCATTATGGAAATATACTATGAATAAACTAAAAATGTAGTAGGTATTTTCAAACCCATTAACTTCTATCTGTATTTTTTCGGACTAGTATATCACAAAAATAATATAATTATGACTGATAGTCCAAACATCTGTTATGTCAGAATCTAATCAAAGGTTAAGTCATGTTACTATTAACTTATCTTTGGCTATAAATCCTGAAAAAAGTGGAATAAATGAACAGTACAGGGTTTTTCAATCATTTGACAATAATTTTAAAACATAAGTCCTGACAAAGCATTCCATTCAGCGTTTACCTATAGTATCTGATCCCTAAAACCTAAACTGGCAATAGTTTTCCCAAAGAGAGTAGTCAAATAGGCTGTTGATTATGCTTTAGAAAGCTGCTAGAACAAGAAGCTACAAAGAACTATAGTAATTCTAAAATGCTTGTGATTTTTCCCTAGGCTAAAGATAAAGAAGTGAGAGGAACAAAACTTGTTGTGACAGGATTAAAAGAAGGAGCATTCTACAAATTTAGAGTTAGAGCAGTCAACATTGCCGGCATTGGAGAACCTGGAGAAGTTACAGATGCCATTGAAATGAAGGACAGACTTGGTAATTATTAATACTTGTATTATTTTATTGATATTTATGTTTGGGGTTGGACGTGAAAATCACATTTGTAACTTTCAATTGTGTTCCAGTGTTACCTGACGTTCAGCTGGATGCCAGCGTCAGAGACAGAATTGTGGTCCATGCTGGAGGAGTGATCCGGATCATCGCCTATGTGTCTGGAAAGCCTCCTCCAACGATCACATGGAACATGAATGAAAGAGCCTTACCTCAAGAAGCCAACATTGAGACCACAGCCATTAGCTCATCCATGGTCATCAAGAATTGCCAGAGGAGCCACCAAGGCGTCTATTCTCTTCTTGCCAAAAATGCGGCAGGAGAAAGAAAGAAGACCATTATCGTTGACGTATTAGGTAAATGCTTTCAATTTGTCCATGCACCTTTTAAAAATAACAGTTTTATTTCGCCTACAACCAAGCTATGTTATAATAAAACTATGTTACATACATTTTGGAAAATAAGAAAAATCACCCATAATTCCATTGACCACTATTAGCATTTTTTAAACATTTCCTCCTTGCTTTTTTTCCCCAGACATATTTCATATGGTCGTACTCCTACTATCATAAAGTTTTGTATGTTGCCTTTTTATATAAAATGCCACCATAAGCATTTACTATGGTAATGTATAGTTTTCGTAAAGGCAACTCTCCTGCAAATATACGTGAACGTACAACAGTTTCCCACAGCTGACCATTTTCACATCATGGGACTGTATCCTTATCTGCTAATTATCATAATAATGCAAAAATCCCTTTGAAGGGTTTCAGTACTCTAATTGAAGAGAAGTATCATATTTGGGTATCACTATTGCATTTCTAGTCACTGAATATAGAGTTGAACTCTACAAGGCTGTTTCATGCCTCTCAGTGCCTTATTCCAGTGATTTGCTCAGAAAGTGAAGCCCTCCCACGCGGATCTCTCTCAGCGTGTCTCTAGGCACAATCATACTCCAAATAGCCAGTTTTTATGTGAAAATAACCAGTTCTTTATTGAACATAATGTTATGAAAACACGTTATATTTTCATTAATGAAAATGGCGTAAGGAAAAAGATCTCACTGAGCAATAGTCCTGCAAGCTTTTAGGTTAGCTTCAAGTTCCTAAACACCCTTTTGCCCAATGGCTATTACTTTAATTTGAGAACTGGTGCACTTCCAGGTTAAATTTCAACCTTCCGAAAGGCCATTCTGAGTTTTGGGGCCTCCCATGCTGCTCCTTGATTCATTGTCACCCAGAAAAAAACTGCTCCTTTCCCTTCTGGAGAGTAAACTGGACACAAGAGGTGGCCGTGCGGCTCCTCATCCCTCTGCTGGCTCCCTCTAAGCATTGTCCTCCCTAGCTCCCTCCTATCTGAGTCTCAAATACTAAAAAGAAAAGCTACTGTTCCTTCAGCGTCTACTAAAACAGTGGCAACCAATAACTGTTGCAAACCTACTTCATATACAGATATGGTTGAATACAGAAACCAAGGGGAGGAAAAACAACTCAATTAATAATTAAGACCCCAAATCTGATTTTCTTCATAACATTTTTGTCTCCTTTTTAAAAACAGAGGGTGACAAATATTGAGCACTGTAGTTCATGAAAGACAAACAGCTAGAAATCTTTTCCTCTTATTTCCAGATGTGCCAGGTCCTGTTGGAATACCATTCCTGCCTCACAACCTAACCAATGACTCCTGCAAACTGACATGGTTTTCTCCAGAAGATGATGGAGGCTCTCCCATCACCAATTACGTCATTGAAAAGCGGGAAGCTGACCGCAAAGCATGGACACCAGTGACATGTACAGTTACCCGACAAAATGCTACCGTCCAGGGTCTCATTCAAGGAAAAGCCTACTTTTTCCGAATTGCAGCTGAAAATAGCATTGGCATGGGCCCATTTGTTGAGACAACAGAGGAACTTGTCATCAGAGATCCAATAAGTAAGTACAATTTAAAACAATTTCATCCTTAACCACTTCTTCAATCATTCAATGAAAGACTATGGTGACAAAATATGTGTATAAATGCCAAACATTTCATTCATTTGACTGGCATTCATTAAGCAACGATTCAGTATCTGATCTTGGTAGTATTTAAATGTGATTGTGAAAGAGATTATGAACATATATAGATTCTTCAATCCTCCTACGTATGCTACACTAAATTTTTTAAATTTCCCACTTAATGGCATAAATAGAAACTGAAGTAATTTCCTCACTCTAAAACTACAGACTCTGGAGACCTTTCCTAAATCGTTTGACTCAGTAAACCTGTATTTTCTCATCTGTCAGAGGAAATTAGATTGTATTGGGTCCTTTTTAGTTCTAATAGTTCTATGATGAGATCTCTTTTGTTACTTATCAAAGCAGACAGTCTAATGTTTAAATGCAATCCTCAAAAAGCATTATTTACTACATTCTTAACATGACATTTTTTTCATTAATTCCATACTTATTCTTGTAGCTGTACCAGAGCGTCCTGAAGACCTGGAAGTCAAAGAAGTTACTAAAGATTCTGTTACTTTGACTTGGAATCCTCCTAAGTATGATGGCGGATCAGAAATTATTAACTATGTCCTAGAAAGCCGTCTCATTGGAACTGAGAAGTTCCACAAAGTTACAAGTGACAACTTGCTTAGCAGAAAGTACACTGTTAAAGGCTTAAAAGAAGGTGATACCTATGAGTACCGTGTCAGTGCCGTCAATATTGTTGGACAAGGCAAACCATCCTTTTGCACCAAGCCAATCACTTGCAAGGATGAGCTGGGTATGTATCTAACGCAGCTTATACTTTGAAAACTTGTACATTTATATACTTATCATAAGACATCAGTAAAACTGATTTACCTTTATCATTGTTAATTTTAGCTCCTCCAACCCTTGACCTTGACTTCAGAGATAAGCTCACAATTCGAGTTGGTGAAGCTTTTGCCCTCACTGGCCGTTACTCAGGCAAACCAAAGCCTAAGGTTACTTGGTTCAAAGATGAAGCTGACGTGCTAGAAGATGACCGCACTCAAATAAAGACCACTCCAACAACACTTGCTCTAGAGAAGATCAAGGCCAAACGTTCTGATTCTGGCAAATACTGTGTGGTTGTGGAGAACAGTACAGGCTCTAGGAAAGGTTTCTGTCAAGTTAATGTTGTTGGTAAGTATTATTTAGCAAGAATAGATATTCTGTTCTTTCCAAAGCAGAAGTGGAAATAACGTTTTGTGATGTGATTTTTTTTTTCCCCACAGATCGTCCTGGACCACCAGTAGGACCGGTTATTTTTGATGAGGTAACCAAAGATCACATGATTATCTCTTGGAAGCCACCTTTAGATGATGGAGGCAGTGAAATTACCAATTATATTATTGAGAAGAAGGAGGTGGGCAAAGACGTTTGGATGCCGGTGACATCTGCATGTGCTAAAACAACATGCAAAGTTCCTAAACTGCTTGAAGGAAAAGATTATATTTTCCGTATACACGCCGAAAATTTGTATGGAATAAGTGATCCTCTGGTGTCTGATTCAATGAAAGCCAAAGATCGTTTCAGTATGTATTGCATTTCTTTTTAGTAATTCAATATTTGATATTGTTAGTAGGAAGAATTAAATTTCTAACACATTTTGCTAATATTTGTTATAGGGGTTCCTGATGCACCTGACCAGCCAATTGTTACAGAAGTTACCAAAGACTCTGCATTAGTTACATGGAACAAGCCAAATGATGGAGGAAAGCCCATCACAAACTACATCCTGGAAAAGAGGGAAACTATGACTAAACGATGGGTTCGAGTTACCAAAGAGCCTATCCACCCATACACTAAATTTAGGGTTCCTGACCTTCTAGAAGGGTGTTACTATGAATTCCGAGTTTCTGCAGAAAATGAAATTGGTATTGGAGACCCAAGCCCACCATCCAAACCAGTCTGTGCTAAAGATCCAATTGGTATAGTATTAAAGCATTCATTCTGTTTTCATATTATCCAACTTTGTTTTCCATTCTAATCTAACTCCTTTTTGTTTTTTTCTTTTATTATGTAGCTAAACCAAGCCCACCTGTTAATCCTGAAGCAATAGATACAACATGTAATTCAGTTGATCTAACTTGGCAGCCACCACGTCATGATGGTGGGAGCAAGATTCTGGGTTATATTGTTGAGTACCAGAAAGTTGGAGATGAAGAGTGGAAAAGAGCCAATCACACTCCTGAGTCATGTCCTGAAACTAAATATAAAGTCACTGGTCTCCGGGATGGTCAAAGCTATAAGTTCAGAATTAGAGCAGTCAATGAAGCTGGTGAATCGGACCCAGCTCATGTTCCGGAGCCAGTGCTAGTAAAAGACAGACTTGGTGAGTAAAATGTTCTCAGCTGCATTTTCAAGGAAGATAGGTGTCTCGCTGTATACACTTCATTGTAAAATACCTTAATGAATCAAATCTGAAAATACTGTTCTCTTTATTCTAGAACCCCCTGAGCTGATTCTTGATGCCAACATGGCAAGAGAACAACACATAAGGGTTGGTGATACTCTAAGACTTAGTGCCGTCATCAAAGGAGTGCCATTCCCAAAAGTAACTTGGAAAAAAGAAGACAGAGAGGCTCCAACTAAAGCAAGAATTGATGTTACTCCAGTTGGTAGCAAGCTTGAAATTCGTAATGCTGCCCATGAAGATGGTGGAATTTATTCCTTAACAGTGGAGAATCCAGCTGGTTCAAAAACTGTCTCAGTAAAAGTACTTGTATTAGGTAAGAATTTTAATACTTATGATGTACTTACTTTAATAACATATTAAAAGTAAATTCTGATATGTTTTGAGCTCTTGTCTGGATTAAATCACTTATATAACGGCATTATTTAACACTTTTCAGATAAGCCTGGACCACCTAGAGATCTGGAAGTCAGTGAAATCAGAAAAGATTCTTGCTACCTCACTTGGAAGGAACCATTGGATGATGGTGGTTCTGTTGTTACAAATTATGTGGTTGAGAGGAGAGATGTTGCCAGCGCCCAGTGGTCACCTCTTTCAACTACATCAAAGAAAAAGAGTCACTTGGCTAAGCATCTTAATGAAGGCAGTCAGTATCTCTTCCGAGTAGCTGCTGAGAACCAGTATGGACGTGGTCCTTTTGTTGAAACACCTAAACCCATCAAGGCTGTGGATCCCCTACGTAAGTTGCTTTCTCTGGATACAAAAGTATTGTTTGACTGCTTCTGAGAATATTATTTATTTATCATAACTTCTTCTTTTGAAAGATCCCCCAGGGCCACCGAAGAACCTACACCACGTAGACGTTGACAAGAATGAAGTCTCCCTTGTTTGGAATAAGCCAGATCGTGATGGTGGTTCTCCAATCACTGGATATTTGGTGGAATATCAAGAAGAGGGCACCGAAGATTGGATTAAGTTCAAGACTGTGACAAACTTAGAGTGTGTTGTTACTGGACTACAACAAGGAAAAACCTATAAATTCCGTGTAAAAGCTGAAAATATTGTGGGTCTTAGTCTCCCTGATACAACTATCCCAATAGAATGTCAAGAAAAACTAGGTAATTTTTGGATTGGCATTATTATTTTATTTCTTTTTAACATTATTCGTATTGTGAAAATCAAAATCTAATTTCCTCATGTTTACTTTCCAGTGCCTCCATCTGTGGAACTGGATGTGAAATTAATTGAAGGCCTTGTGGTAAAAGCTGGAACTACAGTCAGATTCCCTGCCATTATAAGGGGTGTACCTGTTCCTACTGCAAAGTGGACAACCGATGGGAGTGAGATTAAAACAGATGATCACTACACAGTTGAAACTGACAGCTACTCATCAGTGCTTACCATTAAGAACTGCTTAAGGAAAGACACTGGGGAATATCAAATCACAGTTTCCAATGCAGCTGGCAGCAAAACAGTAGCCGTCCATCTTACTGTTCTTGATGTTCCTGGTCCACCAACAGGTCCTATTAATATTCTGGAAGTTACCCCTGAACATATGACTATCTCATGGCAGCCACCTAAGGATGATGGAGGAAGCCCTGTGATAAATTATATCGTTGAGAAAAAAGATACAAGGAAAGACACGTGGGGTGTTGTCTCTTCAGGAAGCAGTAAGACAAAGCTGAAAGTCCCACATCTACAAAAGGGTTTTGAATATGTCTTCCGAGTTAGAGCAGAGAATAAGATGGGTGTTGGTCCTCCCCTTGACTCCGTACCTACTGTTGCTAAACACAAGTTTAGTCCTCCATCTCCTCCTGGTAAACCAGTGGTTACTGACATAACTGAAAATGCTGCAACAGTGTCTTGGACTCTGCCTAAATCTGATGGTGGCAGTCCTATAACTGGTTACTATGTGGAACGTCGAGAAATAACTGGCAAATGGGTGAGGGTCAACAAAACACCTATAACTGAGCTGAAGTATACAGTGACTGGACTCTATGACGGAAATACATATGAGTTTAGAGTTTTTGCTGAAAATCTTGCAGGACTAAGCAGTCCATCCCCAAGTTCTGACCCAATAAAAGCTTGCCGACCCATCAAACCACCTGGACCACCTATTAATCCTAAACTGAAAGACAAGACCAGAGAAACAGCTGACTTGGTGTGGACAAAGCCTCTCAGTGACGGTGGTAGCCCCATTCTAGGCTATGTAGTGGAATGTCAGAAACCTGGTACAGCACAATGGAACAGGATTAATAAAGATGAACTCATTAGGCAATGTGCCTTTAGGGTACCTGGTCTAATTGAAGGAAATGAATACAGATTCCGTATAAAGGCAGCTAATATTGTGGGGGAGGGAGAGCCAAGAGAACTAGCAGAATCTGTGATTGCAAAAGACATCCTTCATCCTCCAGAAGTAGAACTTGATGTTACTTGTCGTGATGTTATTACTGTTAGAGTGGGCCAAACTATCCGCATTCTTGCTCGAGTCAAAGGCAGACCTGAACCAGACATAACTTGGTCCAAGGAAGGCAAAGCATTGGTCCGAGAAAAGCGAGTTGACATAATTCACGATCTACCTCGTGCTGAGTTACAAATTAAAGAAGCTATTAGAGCTGATCATGGCAAGTATATCATCTCAGCTAAGAACAGCAGTGGACATGCCCAAGGTTCCACTATCGTTAATGTCCTTGACAGACCCGGGCCTTGCCAGAATTTAAGGGTTAGCAATGTAACTAAAGAGAACTGTACGATTGCTTGGGAAAACCCACTAGATAATGGTGGCTCAGAAATAACAAATTTCATAGTAGAATACCGCAAACCCAACGAGAAAGGCTGGTCAATTGTTGCTTCAGATGTCACTAAGCGATTAATCAAGGCCAACCTTTTAGCCAACAATGAATACTATTTCCGAGTTTGTGCAGAGAATAAAGTAGGTGTTGGGCCAACCATTGAAACAAAAACTCCAATTCTGGCTATTAACCCTATTGATAGACCAGGTGAGCCTGAAAACCTTCATATTGCAGACAAAGGAAAGACATTTGTCTATCTAAAGTGGCGGCGGCCTGACTATGACGGTGGTAGCCCAAATCTATCATATCATGTTGAGAGGAGGCTGAAGGGCTCTGCAGACTGGGAAAGAGTGCACAAAGGCAGCATTAAAGAAACCCACTACATGGTTGACAAGTGTGTTGAAAACCAGATTTATGAGTTTAGAGTGCAAACAAAGAATGAAGGTGGGGAAAGTGACTGGGTAAAGACAGAGGAAGTTGTTGTGAAGGAAGACTTACAGAAACCAGTACTTGAGCTGAAATTAAGTGGTGTGCTAACTGTCAAAGCAGGGGACACCATTAGACTTGAGGCAGGTGTTAGAGGCAAACCATTTCCAGAAGTTTTATGGACCAAGGATAAAGATGCTACGGACTTAACAAGATCACCGAGGGTCAAGATTGATACCAGTGCTGATTCATCTAGATTTTCTCTTACCAAAGCAAAGCGAAGTGATGGTGGTAAATATGTAATTACAGCAACTAACACAGCTGGCAGTTTTGTGGCCTATGCCACTGTCAATGTTCTAGATAAGCCTGGTCCTGTAAGAAATCTGAAAATTACTGATGTGTCCAGTGATAGGTGTACTATTTGCTGGGATCCACCAGAAGATGACGGCGGCTGTGAAATCCAAAATTATATTCTAGAAAAATGTGAGAGTAAGCGAATGGTTTGGTCTACCTATTCTGCTACTGTCTTAACAACTGGTGCTACAGTAACACGCCTCATAGAAGGAAATGAATACATTTTCAGAGTCCGTGCAGAAAATAAAATAGGCACAGGGCCTCCAACGGAAAGTAAACCGGTCATTGCAAAAACCAAATATGATAGACCTGGTCGCCCTGATCCCCCAGAAGTCACTAAAGTAAGCAAAGAAGAGATGACTGTGGTTTGGACTCCACCTGAATATGATGGTGGGAAGTCCATCACAGGATACTTTTTGGAGAAAAAGGAAAAACATGGAACACGATGGGTCCCTGTTAACAAGAGTGCAATCCCCGAGAGACGTCTGAAAGTACAGAATCTCCTCCCAGGACATGAATATCAGTTCCGTGTCAAGGCAGAAAATGAAATTGGAATTGGAGAACCAAGCTTGCCATCAAAACCAGTAGTGGCAAAAGACCCCATAGGTATGATGTTCTTGCTTTTTCTGATATTACACCAACTCTTAATCTCAACATAGGGGTATTATACAAATAAGTTAAATCCGTAACATCAGAATTTCATTTTAGCCAATATTTTTCCAAAAAGATCTCTTACCAAATCACCTAAAATGTACAAACAATGTGGATTCTAATTTTATGAAGGAAAATAAGGACTTGGTAATCGAGAAATTGAATGCCCAATCTTTGATTGAGAATGGACTGTATAAAATTACACATTAAAATATCACTAGTAGTGGTTAACCATGTGTAAATTTATTCTTATATAATTGATTTTCAGAACCACCTGGTCCACCAACCAATCTCAAAGTGGTTGATACGACCAAAAGTTCTATAACCCTTGCATGGGGAAAACCGGTGTATGATGGTGGCGCGCCGATAATTGGATATGTTGTGGAAATGAGACCAAAAAGACCAGATATGTCACCTGATGAAGGCTGGAAAAGATGTAATGCGGCAGCACAGCTTGTTCGCATGGAATTCACTGTCACCAGCTTGGATGAAAACCAGGAATACGAGTTCAGGGTGTGTGCCCAAAACCAGGTTGGCATTGGGCGCCCTGCAGAACTAAAGGATGCTATTAAACCTAAAGAAATCCTAGGTGAGGCCCTATTTTACCACTTGATTCATTCATACTTCACTTCTCATGTCAATTCCCCACATTCTAAAAAGTCAACTAATGGCTTTCATGTCATTGGCAGAACCTCCGGAGATTGATTTGGATGCCAGCATGAGAAAACTGGTCACAGTGAGAGCAGGATGCCCTATTCGACTATTTGCCATAATAAGAGGGCGACCAGCCCCTAAAGTCACTTGGCGAAAAGTGGGTATCGATAATGTCGTCAGAAAAGGACAAGTCGATCTGGTTGACACTATGGCCTTCCTTGTCATCCCCAATTCTACCCGTGATGACTCAGGAAAATATTCCTTGACGCTTGTAAACCCGGCAGGAGAAAAGGCAGTGTTTGTGAACGTCAGAGTATTAGGTGGGTTACTAACGAGCTTCTTCCTCCCCTTCAAAAATGCATTAGTTAATAAGGAGGCTGAGGAGACACGTATATCTGATTTTGTGGTTCTTTACAGATACTCCTGGACCTGTGTCTGATTTAAAAGTTTCAGATGTCACTAAAACATCATGCCACATTTCCTGGGGCCCTCCTGAGAACGATGGTGGGAGCCAAGTGACACATTATATTGTGGAGAAACGTGAGGCCGACAGAAAGACATGGTCAACTGTTACCCCGGAAGTTAAGAAAACAAGCTTCCAAGTCACCAATCTTGTCCCTGGGAATGAGTATTTCTTCAGAGTAACTGCTGTCAATGAGTATGGCCCTGGTGTCCCAACAGACGTCCCCAAACCAGTGCTTGCATCTGATCCGCTCTGTAAGTAGCATCGTTTCTTCCTCCTTTTAACACCAATCACCTTACTTTAGCAAGGTCAAGATACCAAAAACATTTTAATCCACTACTGAAAGGGCTTCAATTTGTAGAAATCCAAAATAGTACAAATAAATATCTAAGTCACTCATTAAAGGCTCTTTCGATCTGCCTCATCTTTTACTTTCTTCTTTCAACACAACAAACCCCAGTTTCCATAGACTTTGAAGCAAGTGGAATATTAAAACATCTATGTTTATTAACAAAGGGATTTGACTAGGTTACCTGGACAGTTTTCTAACTCACGTTTTTCTTCTAGGTGAGCCGGATCCCCCAAGGAAACTAGAAGTGACTGAAATGACAAAGAGCAGCGCTGCATTAGCCTGGTTACCACCCTTGCGTGATGGAGGCGCTAAGATCGATGGCTATATCATTAGTTACAGAGAAGAAGAGCAGCCTGCAGATCGCTGGACGGAGTACTCAGTGGTGAAAGACCTCAGCCTTGTTGTCACTGGCCTAAAGGAAGGAAAGAAATATAAATTTAGAGTAGTGGCCAGAAATGCTGTTGGAGTCAGTTTGCCAAGAGAAACTGAAGGAGTGTACGAAGCGAAAGAACAGCTGTGTAAGTAGTCATTGTCTCATTTTTATCATATAATGAAAGTTTATTAGAATTTTCTTTTGACATGGAGACATTTCTCCCTGAGGCTTGTAGTTCCAGAAATTCGGGGAAAATAGTAGAGAACAGTGGTTTTCGAAACATTTGAGTCCACAACACATAGTACATACACTAAATCATGACACAGTATGCAATGCATATATATAGCTAAAAAAAAGTTTCTTGAATCCTTATTATGTATGCTGGACTGTGATATTGTCTATTTGATTCGATCTCATTCTTTTTAAAAAATATTAGCTGTAATGCAAACATTAATTTGAACCCACTAAGGGTTACAATCCACAATTTAAAAAACACAAGTATAGTTTCCCACCAGAGGATATTTAACCTCCCTGCAAAATTAATGTATTTTCATTTTACTTTTAGTGCCACCAAAGATCCTTATGCCAGAGCAAATTACTATCAAAGCTGGGAAGAAACTCCGAATTGAAGCCCATGTGTATGGAAAGCCTCATCCGACCTGTAAATGGAAAAAAGGAGAAGATGAAGTTGTCACATCCAGCCACTTGGCAGTGCATAAAGCAGACAATTCTTCAATTCTGATCATAAAAGATGTTACTAGGAAAGACAGTGGTTACTATAGCCTCACAGCAGAGAACAGTTCTGGAACAGACACTCAGAAAATCAAAGTCATTGTCATGGGTAGGTCAAGTGTTAAACAAATGGCCATCTACATATGAAGGTCAGAAACATTTTTTTCCTATCAAATCCCTTGTTCTTATATTTCTTTCCTCTTGGTCCATGCAGATGCTCCCGGGCCTCCTCAGCCTCCATTTGACATTTCTGACATAGACGCCGATGCTTGCACCCTGTCGTGGCACATCCCTCTGGAGGATGGAGGCAGTAGCATCACCAATTACATAGTGGAGAAGTGTGACGTGAGCCGAGGTGATTGGGTGACAGCTCTAGCTTCAGTGACAAAAACTTCCTGCAGAGTTGGAAAACTGATCCCCGGGCAGGAGTACATCTTCCGAGTCCGTGCTGAAAATCGATTCGGCATTTCAGAGCCTCTCACATCTCCAAAGATGCTGGCTAAGTTCCCATTTGGTATGTTTCTTTCAGGAAGAAAAAAATTATGTTTTATTTCTAGTCTGTTACTTAAGGTAGAAACTGACATTTCTCTTGTCTTCATCTCCAGGTGTTCCTAGTGAACCAAAGAATGCACGAGTCACTAAAGTCAACAAAGACTGCATATTTGTGGCATGGGACAGACCAGACAGTGATGGAGGGAGCCCCATTACCGGTTACCTGATTGAACGCAAAGAAAGAAACAGTTTGCTCTGGGTGAAAGCTAATGATACTCCTGTCCGGTCAACTGAATATCCTTGTGCAGGCCTTGTAGAAGGTCTTGAGTATTCATTCAGAATATATGCCCTAAACAAAGCTGGATCCAGCCCACCTAGCAAACCAACAGAATATGTAACTGCAAGAATGCCGGTTGGTGAGTAATGTTTTTTTTTTTTTAGTATTATGGTGGCACATTTAAATCTTGGAGTCTCTGAAGATTACTACTTCCATTCAGGAATATGTTCTGGGTGATAATATGAAATATGGAAGTTTAAAACTTTTGCTATTAAGATAATGCTGAGAGCACTTCCTTTGGTTTTAGATCCTCCTGGAAAGCCTGAAGTTATTGATGTTACCAAGAATACGGTATCCCTTATCTGGGCTCGTCCGAAGCATGATGGAGGCAGCAAAATTATTGGCTATTTTGTAGAAGCTTGCAAGCTTCCTGGTGATAAGTGGGTACGGTGCAATACTACACCTCACCAGATTCCCCAGGAAGAGTACACAGTTACTGGCTTAGAAGAGAATGCTCAGTATCAATTTAGAGCAATTGCCAAGACTGCAGTAAACATTAGCCAGCCTTCTGAACCTTCTGATCCAGTGACCATCGTCGCAGAAAATGGTAAGATTCTGTAGAGTATTATAGGCAAAGGTGGACAACACCCATAATGTATATTTTTCCTATTAAAAAATTAAATCTATATCTACAGAAAAAAGGACAAGTAAAATGATAGGTACTTTGTATACAGACACTAAAAATTATGATATGGAGAATCTTAATAGCATGTTAAACTAAAAAGCAGGGTACAAAACTGTGAGGACCATATAATTTCAACCATACATGTGCACAGAAAGATGACAAAGAAATGCACCAGAATGCTACTAGTGAAAATTTAAGGATGTTGGAATTATGGGTGATCTTTACTTGTCTCTTTATACTGTTAGCATGATCAGATTTCTACATTAAACCTGTATTTCTTTTATAATGAATATGTTACTTTTAAAAATCTCATCTTGAAAGAGATAGAGCATATGATTTTCCCACTTTTATTAATAAGAATTATATAATATAGCTTTGCATATATTAAATCCTTTTATCTTTTTTCTTTCCAGTTCCTCCCAGAATAGACCTGAGTGTGGCTATGAAATCTTTGCTTACTGTAAAAGCTGGAACTAACGTTTGCCTGGATGCTACTGTTTTTGGTAAACCAATGCCAACAGTCTCCTGGAAGAAGGAAGGCACACTGCTACAACCAGCAGAAGGCATAAAGATGGCCATGAAGCGAAACCTGTGCACCCTGGAGCTGTTCAGTGTGAACAGAAAGGACTCAGGAGACTATACCATTACTGCTGAAAATTCAAGTGGTTCCAAATCAGCCACCATTAAGCTTAAAGTGTTAGGTAACTAAAGTGTTTAATTAGAAGCTCATATTTTACTTTGGTTAATGTGATATAATAGAATTTATGAAATAATATCTGAGAAAAGATACACATTCACATGTATCTTTTGTAGTCACAGAATTATTCTTAGAACAATAGTGTTTTAGAGCTAAAAAGAGCATTAGAGATCACATATTCCAGATATACAATTTTATGTGTGAGGAAATTAAGATTCTGGAAAATTCAGTGACTTGCAAGGTCATACAGGAAGTGAATGACAATATAAAAACTACAGCCCAGGTCTCCAGACCTCCACTCTACTCATTCCCCATTTCATGTGTGTCAGTGAAAGACTTCACTTTTCTTTCTTGTGCTTTCAGATAAACCAGGTCCTCCAGCATCTGTTAAAATCAACAAAATGTATTCAGATCGTGCAATGCTTTCTTGGGAACCACCTCTTGAAGACGGAGGCTCAGAAATCACCAACTATATTGTTGACAAACGTGAAACAAGCAGACCCAACTGGGCACAAGTCTCTGCTACTGTGCCCATCACCAGCTGCAGCGTGGAGAAACTCATAGAGGGCCATGAGTATCAGTTCCGAATTTGTGCTGAAAATAAATATGGAGTGGGCGACCCGATCTTCACTGAACCAGCAGTTGCTAAAAACCCATATGGTAGGAACATTTTCCTGTGGTATTTCATTTTACTTTTTAAATATTACCTTTTAGCCTGGGAGATTAACTTTTCAGTTAATCTCTGCAGACCCACCTGGACGCTGTGATCCTCCTGTTATTAGCAACATCACCAAAGATCATATGACAGTAAGCTGGAAACCGCCAGCAGATGATGGCGGCTCACCCATCACTGGCTATTTGGTGGAAAAGCGGGAAACCCAGGCAGTAAACTGGACTAAGGTCAACAGAAAGCCTGTTATAGAAAGAACAATAAAAGCAACAGGTCTCCAAGAAGGCACCGAATACGAGTTCCGAGTTACAGCAATAAATAAGGCTGGACCAGGCAAACCCAGCGATGCATCCAAAGCTGTTTATGCCCAGGACCCTCTCTGTAAGTTTTCATGAAAGAGTCTCATGTCCTGTGTTCTAATCAGTGTTGAACAACCAGTAATTAGGTTTTAATGAAAATTTTCTATTATTTCTTATCCTCAGATCCTCCTGGCCCACCAGCTTTTCCTAAAGTATATGATACAACGCGTAGCTCCGTGAGTCTATCTTGGGGCAAGCCAGCCTATGACGGTGGTAGCCCTATCATTGGTTACCTTGTTGAAGTAAAACGAGCTGACTCTGATAACTGGGTGAGGTGCAATTTACCACAGAAGCTACAGAAGACCCGCTTTGAGGTTACCGGCCTGCTGGAAAACACAGAGTATCAATTCCGCGTGTATGCCGTTAATAAGATTGGATACAGTGACCCCAGTGATGTGCCAGACAAACATTGTCCCAAGGACATCTTAAGTAAGTATTACCAGGAGAAATATATAGAGCTTTTCTCATCAGTCATATTGTTAAACTGATGAGATTTATTTATTTCCAAGCTTTAGAGTTGGTAAGTCTAGGAGTACGTTTTAGGAGAGCTGGATCAGTACTTTATGGTATAACAGGCCAAATATTATGCAAGGTGATTTGTGGTTTTGAAAAGCTTTTCATATTTACATGAAAGTTTCATGTCTTCAAAAGAAGATGAAATATAGAAATTTTATTTTGAGATTAAAGAGTTTTTTAGACTAAGTAGTGAGCTATTTATCATTCTTGTAGTTTTTATTTTCTCTTCTAATCCACTCCTCTCCATAAGTATGTAATTGGTAGGCTGTCCATCTTAATTTCCTTCCTCACCATTTCTGCTATTCACTTATTCACCGTAACCAAGTCTCCCTGTATTTTGAATTACTTGGTGTTATACTTCATTCCCTGTGTACTTTTATTCCAACAATGAAATAAAGCAGGAGAGCCAGACTATACGGCAGAGTGCCTTCATGGAATGTAAACAAGAAAAACAAGAATGGAAGAAAACCAAGAGCCAATCTTCTATTTTTAATATACAGAGAGTTTGAGAGTTTGTAGGGTTCATGGGAAGAGGAGGTACAGATCCTCCAGGGAAAACTTGGCTTAGCCTATAGGACACTGGAAAATAGAGAGATCAACTATTGCTACAGAATATTAAAATAGTTGGCAAAAGTCTTGAGGATTATATTAAGCATTTTTTAAAGAACAAGGAATCAGTTATGGAAAAGAAACTATTTTAGAAGTGATAAGACCAGTCCTTGGAAATGCATTTGACCATTAAATTATTACTTTAACTTTCTTCACTCTAAAATTAAACAGTTCCACCTGAGGGAGAACTTGATGCCGATTTGAGGAAAACACTCATATTACGTGCTGGAGTTACAATGAGACTGTATGTACCAGTAAAAGGACGTCCACCTCCAAAGATAACTTGGTCTAAACCAAATGTCAATCTAAGAGAAAGGATTGGACTGGACATAAAGTCAACTGACTTTGACACTTTCTTGCGCTGTGAAAATGTAAACAAATATGATGCAGGAAAATATATCTTGACTCTGGAGAACAGCTGTGGTAAAAAGGAGTATACCATCGTAGTGAAAGTGCTCGGTAGGTCTATTTGAAAAAACAATCATATATGTTACAAATGTTGTCTACATATTTTTTATGTATTCATTTCTTATTTACCCACTATTTATGCAGATACTCCTGGGCCACCCGTCAATGTGACTGTTAAGGAAATATCCAAAGATTCTGCTTATATTACCTGGGATCCTCCCATTATTGATGGTGGAAGCCCTATCATAAATTATGTGGTAGAAAAACGTGATGCAGAGAGGAAGTCCTGGTCTACAGTGACAACTGAGTGCTCAAAAACAAGCTTCAGAGTATCGAACTTGGAGGAGGGAAAATCCTACTTCTTCAGGGTGTTTGCTGAAAACGAGTATGGCATTGGTGATCCCGGTGAAACACGTGATGCCGTCAAAGCTTCTGGTGAGCAAATGAGCTGCCACCCCATCATTTTGAGTGACGTCTTACCTTGTTTATCTGGGGCTTAGACTTATCATTTTTCCTTTGCTTTAGAAACCCCTGGACCAGTTGTGGACCTGAAAGTGACGTCTGTAACTAAGTCATCTTGTAGCATAGGCTGGAAAAAGCCTCGCAGTGATGGTGGAAGTCGAATAATTGGATATGTGGTTGATTTCTTGACCGAAGAAAATAAGTGGCAACGAGTTATGAAATCAGCAAGCTTACAGTACTCCACAAAAGATTTGACTGAAGGGAAGGAATATACCTTCAGAGTGAGTGCTGAGAATGAAAATGGAGAAGGAACCCCAAGTGAAATCACTGCTGTAGCAAAGGATGATGTTGGTAAGTCAACCACACATTTTCATTTTCCCTTTATTGTCATCAAAAGTAAGCTCTTGAGCCCTACTCACGGCCGATATAAAAATCTTTTAAAAACTATAATGATCTGAAAATTTTAATTGCTTGGTCTTAAAAATAACAATAATTTGGGTCTGTCCCTGTGGCCGAGTGGTTAAGTTCGTGCGCTCTGCTGCAGGCGGCCCAGTGTTTCAAATCCTGGGCGCGGACATGGCACTGATCAAACCACACTGAGGCAGTGTCCCACATGCCACAACTAGAAGGACCCACAATGAAGAATATACAACTATGTACCGGGGGGCTTTGGGGAGAAAAAGAAAAAAAACATAAAATTTTAAAAAGAAAACCAACAAACAATAATTTATCTCTGCTGTTTTACAGTGGCTCCTGACCTTGACTTAAAGGATCTACCTGATTTGTGCTACTTGGCTAAAGAAAACAGCAACTTCCGTCTGAAGATCCCCATAAAAGGCAAGCCAGCTCCATCAGTATCCTGGAAGAAAGGAGAAGATCCTCTAGCAACTGACACAAGAGTCAGTGTTGAGTCATCTGCAGTCAACACAACTCTTGTAGTATATGATTGCCAAAAATCTGATGCTGGAAAATACACAATCACACTGAAAAATGTTGCTGGCACCAAGGAAGGAACTCTCTCTATAAAAGTTGTTGGCAAGCCTGGCATCCCCACTGGGCCAATCAAATTTGAGGAAGTCACAGCAGAAGCCATAACCTTAAAGTGGGGTCCTCCAAAGGACGATGGAGGTTCTGAAATCACCAACTATATCCTAGAGAAGAGAGATTCTGTAAACAACAAGTGGGTGACCTGTGCCTCAGCTGTCCAGAAAACCACATTTAGAGTAACCAGACTTCACGAGGGTATGGAATACACCTTCAGGGTCAGTGCCGAAAATAAATACGGTGTAGGAGAGGGCCTGAAATCGGAGCCAATTGTTGCTAAACATCCATTCGGTAAGTGTCTCAAAGTCAGAAAACATAAAGCAAAACGTGGTTTTGAGGAAGTTCTTTATTATAAATCTTGGATTATCTACTTTTTCCTAGATGTGCCTGATGCTCCCCCACCTCCCAATATTGTGGATGTCAGACATGATTCAGTATCTCTAACTTGGACTGACCCCAGGAAAACCGGTGGCTCTCCAATTACAGGTAATTAGTTTGCTTTTACATTAATGTTTCTTCCAAATCTTCCTCCCTGAGAACAAGCTGAATGCATGCTCCTTATTTATAGCACCATCTGCGTACTCAATAATGTATCTTCCTTTCAGTACATTATGCATTCAGTATATTAAGCATTAATTTAGCTACTTAATTAAGCTAATGCTTAATTTCAATGAACACCTCCTAATATAACAGTTATTAAAGAAAGTCTTTCTAGTGATATTATCTATTTTTGTAAGTTAAAATTTTTCAAGAGAAGGTGCATTAAATATGCATATTCCAAGAGAAAAAAATGGTCCTATGCCTGGGGATTAAAGCGTAGATACTAGCGAGAAGGATTATTTGTTGCATATGTCCATAAATAAGGTATTCGGGCAAAAACATATGTATTTAAAAAGCAGGCTACATTTGCACTTTCTATCAGAATTGACGCATCACTGGTCTTTCGTAGGGTATCATATTGAGTTCAAGGAAAGAAACAGCCTCTTGTGGAAGAGAGCTAACAAGACTCCTATTAGGATGAAAGACTTCAAAGTGACAGGATTAACTGAAGGCCTTGAATATGAATTCCGAGTCATGGCTATCAATTTAGCAGGAGTAGGAAAGCCAAGCCTGCCATCAGAGCCAGTTGTGGCACTTGATCCAATTGGTAAGTCATTGCTCAAAGAAAAACTCAGGTGCATTTTCTGCATGAAGAAAACATTGGTATTGGTTTGACTGGGTTTTTTTGCTTTGTTTTAGATCCTCCTGGCAAACCTGAGGTTATTAATGTAACAAGGAATTCAGTGACTCTCATTTGGACTGAACCCAAATATGATGGTGGTCATAAATTGACTGGCTATATAGTGGAGAAGCGGGATCTACCCTCTAAATCTTGGACGAAAGCCAATCATGTTAATGTCCCAGATTGTGCCTTTACTGTAACTGACCTTGTTGAGGGTGGAAAATATGAATTCAGAATTAGAGCAAAAAATACAGCAGGTGCCATCAGTGCTCCATCAGAGAGTACAGGAACCATTATTTGCAAGGATGAATATGGTAGGTCTATTTTACTTTTTAGGCCTCACAAAAAATAGCAAATTCAGCCGCCTTCATCTTCTGATTCAAATGCATTTTTTTTCTTTACAGAGGCGCCAACCATTGTCCTTGATCCCACAATAAAAGATGGACTAACAATTAAAGCAGGAGATACCATTGTTTTGAGTGCCATTAGCATTCTTGGCAAGCCCCTTCCAAAGTCAAGTTGGTCCAGGGCAGGAAAAGACATTAGACCATCAGATATCGTTCAGATATCTTCGACTCCAACATCTTCCATGCTTACTGTCAAGTATGCCACTAGAAAAGATGCTGGTGAATACACCATCACTGCTACCAATCCTTTTGGCACAAAGGAGGAACATGTGAAGGTAATAGTCCTTGATGTACCTGGTCCTCCAGGTCCCATTGAAATCAGTAATGTTTCTGCTGAAAAAGCAACACTTACATGGACACCTCCTTTGGAAGACGGTGGCTCACCAATTAAGTCCTATATTCTTGAAAAGAGAGAAACCAGCCGACTTTTGTGGACAGTCGTTGCTGAAGATATTCAGTCTTGCAGGCATGTGGCAACCAAACTTATCCAAGGAAATGAGTACATCTTCCGGGTCTCAGCTGTAAACCAATATGGCAAAGGAGAACCTGTGCAGTCCGAACCTGTCAAAATGGTAGACAGATTTGGTACGTAGAGCATGTGAGGGAACTGATATGTAAACATTTACAGCAGAGTTTAGGAAAGCATGGATTTCTCATAAATTTGCTTCCTTTGCAGGTCCCCCTGGCCCTCCTGGAAAACCAGAGATTTCAAATGTCACTAAAAACACCGCCACTGTCAGTTGGAAAAGACCAACTGATGATGGTGGCAGTGAGATCACGGGATATCATGTAGAAAGGAGAGAAAAGAAAAGTTTGCGATGGGTGAGAGCAACAAAGACACCAGTTTCTGATCTCAGATGCAAAGTAACAGGACTGCAAGAAGGAAACACCTACGAATTCCGTGTCAGTGCAGAAAACAAAGCAGGAGTTGGTCCACCTAGTGATGCTTCCAATCCTGTTCTAATGAAAGATGTAGCATGTTAGTATTTATCTTTCTCACCACAGCTCATTTGGGACAGCCAATATTTTATATAACGTAGCCAAAAGCCAAATTCTTAATATACATTTTGTGTCTTTGTTTCTTTTTCAGATCCCCCAGGACCACCTTCGAATGCACGTGTCACTGATACTACCAAGAAATCTGCTTCTTTGGCATGGGGCAAGCCTCATTATGATGGTGGACTTGAAATCACTGGCTACGTCGTGGAGCATCAAAAAGTAGGAGATGAGGCCTGGATAAAAGATACAACAGGAACTGCCCTCAGAATCACTGAGTTTGTTGTCCCTGATCTTCAGACTAAAGAAAAATACAATTTTAGAATCAGTGCCATCAATGACGCAGGTGTTGGGGAGCCAGCAGTGATTCCAGATGTTGAAATTGTAGAACGAGAAATGGCTCCTGATTTCGAACTAGATGCTGAGCTTCGAAGAACACTTGTTGTTCGAGCAGGACTCAGTATTAGAATATTTGTGCCAATTAAAGGTCGTCCTGCTCCTGAAGTGACATGGACCAAAGATGACATCAACCTTAAAAACAGAGCTAACATTGAAAATACAGAATCATTTACTCTTCTGATTATCCCAGAATGTAACAGATATGACACTGGTAAATTTGTGATGACCATCGAAAACCCTGCTGGGAAGAAAAGTGGCTTTGTTAACGTCAGAGTCTTGGATACACCGGGACCAGTCCTTAACCTGAAGCCTACTGACATCACAAAGGACAGTGTCACCCTCCACTGGGACCTCCCTCTGATAGATGGGGGCTCACGTATAACAAACTATATTGTGGAGAAACGAGAAGCAACACGGAAATCTTACTCCACAGTCACCACTAAGTGCCATAAATGCACATATAAAGTTACCGGCTTGTCTGAAGGATGTGAATACTTCTTCAGAGTGATGGCAGAAAATGAATATGGAATCGGCGAGCCAACAGAAACAACAGAACCTGTAAAAGCCTCTGAAGCACCATCACCACCAGACAGTCTTAACATTATGGACATAACTAAGAGCACAGTGAGCCTGGCATGGCCTAAACCAAAACATGATGGTGGCAGTAGGATCACTGGCTACGTGATTGAAGCCCAGAGAAAAGGCTCTGACCAGTGGACCCACATCACAACCGTGAAGGGATTGGAATGTGTCGTGAGGAATCTAACTGAAGGGGAAGAATATACCTTCCAAGTGATGGCAGTGAACAGCGCAGGGAGAAGTGCCCCTAGAGAAAGCAGACCTGTCATTGTCAAGGAGCAGACAATGCTTCCGGAACTGGACCTCCGTGGCATTTATCAGAAATTAGTCATTGCCAAAGCTGGTGACAACATCAAAGTTGAAATTCCAGTGCTTGGTCGACCAAAGCCCACAGTTACGTGGAAAAAAGGAGACCAAATACTTAAACAGACACAGAGAGTTAATTTTGAAAACACAGCAACCTCAACCATCTTAAATATCAACGAGTGTGTGAGAAGTGACAGCGGGCCCTATCCTTTAACAGCAAAGAACATTGTAGGAGAGGTTGGTGATGTCATCACCATTCAAGTCCATGATATCCCAGGGCCACCTACTGGACCAATCAAATTCGATGAAGTTTCATCTGATTTTGTAACCTTCTCTTGGGACCCACCTGAGAATGACGGAGGTGTACCAATAAGCAACTATGTAGTAGAAATGCGACAGACTGACAGTACTACATGGGTCGAGTTAGCAACCACCGTTATACGCACTACCTATAAAGCCACTCGTCTTACTACCGGAATGGAGTATCAATTCCGGGTTAAAGCTCAAAACAGATACGGAGTTGGACCAGGCATCACATCAGCATCTATAGTTGCTAATTATCCGTTTAAGGTTCCTGGGCCTCCTGGTACCCCTCAGGTAACTGCAGTTACCAAAGATTCAATAACAATTAGCTGGCATGAGCCTCTTTCTGATGGTGGAAGCCCCATTTTAGGATATCACATTGAAAGAAAAGAACGAAATGGTATTCTCTGGGAGACTGTGAGCAAAGCATTAGTACCAGGCAACATTTTCAAATCAAGTGGACTTACAGATGGTATTGCTTATGAATTCCGAGTGATTGCAGAAAACATGGCAGGCAAAAGCAAGCCAAGCAAGCCATCTGAACCTGCATTTGCTTTGGATCCCATTGACCCACCTGGGAAACCAGTTCCTCTAAATATTACTAGACACACAGTGACACTTAAATGGGCTAAGCCTGAATATACTGGAGGCTTTAAAATTACCAGTTATATAGTTGAAAAGAGGGACCTTCCTAACGGACGGTGGCTAAAGGCCAACTTCAGCAACATTTTGGAGAACGAATTTACAGTCAGTGGCCTAACAGAAGATGCTGCATATGAATTCCGTGTGATTGCCAAAAATGCTGCTGGGGCTATTAGTCCACCATCTGAGCCATCAGATGCTATCACATGCAGGGATGACATTGAAGCACCAAGGATAATGGTGGACGTTAAATTTAAGGACACAGTTATATTAAAAGCAGGTGAAGCATTTAAGCTGGAAGCTGATGTTTCAGGTCGCCCACCTCCAACAATGACATGGACCAAAGATGGAAAAGAGCTTGAAGGCACAGCAAAATTAGAAATTAAAATTGCAGATTTCTCTACTAATCTGGTAAACAAGGATTCATCAAGAAGGGATGGTGGTGCCTATACCCTTACTGCGACTAATCCTGGTGGTTTTGCTAAACATATTTTCAATGTCAAAGTTCTTGATAGACCAGGCCCACCTGAAGGACCTTTAGCTGTATCTGAAGTAACGTCAGAAAAATGTGTATTGTCATGGTTGCCTCCACTAGATGATGGAGGTGCCAAAATTGAGCATTATGTAGTTCAGAAACGTGAAACTAGCAGATTGGCATGGACAAATGTAGCCTCAGAAGTTCAAGTAACAAAACTAAAGGTCACTAAACTTTTGAAAGGCAATGAATACATATTCCGTGTCATGGCTGTAAATAAATATGGAGTTGGAGAGCCACTGGAATCAGAGCCTGTGCTTGCAGTAGATCCTTTTGGACGCCCTGATCCACCCAAAAACCCTGAAGTTACAGCTATTACTAAAGATTCAATGGTTGTCTGCTGGGGACATCCTGACTCTGATGGCGGAAGTGAAATCATCAATTATATCGTGGAACGGCGTGATAAGGCCGGGCAACGCTGGGTGAAATGCAACAAAAGAACTCTTACCGATTTAAGATATAAAGTGTCTGGACTGACAGAGGGACATGAATATGAGTTCAGGATTATGGCTGAAAACGCTGCTGGAATTAGTGCACCAAGTCCTACCAGTCCGTTTTATAAAGCTTGTGATACTGTGTATAAACCTGGCCCACCAGGTAACCCACGTGTTCTGGATACAAGCAGATCATCCATTTCAATTGCTTGGAATAAACCTATCTATGATGGTGGCTCCGAAATCACTGGATACATGGTCGAGATTGCCCTGCCAGAGGAAGATGAATGGAAGATTGTCACTCCACCAGCTGGGCTCAAGGCAACTTCTTACACCATCACCAACCTCACAGAGAATCAGGAATATAAAATCCGCATCTATGCCATGAATTCTGAAGGTATTGGGGAACCTGCACTTGTTCCTGGAACTCCAAAGGCTGAAGAGAGGATGCTGCCTCCAGAGATTGAACTGGATGCTGACCTGCGCAAAGTTGTTACTATAAGAGCTTGCTGTACCCTGAGACTTTTTGTTCCAATCAAAGGAAGGCCTGCACCTGAGGTGAAGTGGACCCGGGAACATGGAGAATCTTTAGATAAAGCTAGCATTGAATCCACCAGCTCTTATACGCTGCTTATTGTTGGAAATGTAAACAGATTCGACAGTGGCAAATATATCCTAACTGTAGAAAACAGCTCAGGCAGCAAGTCGGCATTTGTCAATGTCAGGGTACTAGATACACCAGGCCCTCCACAGGATCTCAAGGTAAAGGAGGTCACTAAAACATCTGTCACATTGACATGGGAGCCTCCTCTCCTTGACGGAGGTTCAAAAATAAAGAACTATATTGTTGAAAAGCGGGAATCAACAAGAAAGGCATATTCAACTGTTGCAACAAATTGCCACAAGACTTCCTGGAAGGTAGACCAGCTTCAAGAAGGCTGCAGTTACTATTTCAGGGTTCTCGCTGAAAATGAATATGGCATCGGGCTGCCTGCTGAAACCGCAGAATCTGTGAAAGCATCAGAACGACCTCTTCCTCCAGGAAAAATAACTTTGGTGGATGTCACAAGAAACAGCGTGTCACTCTCATGGGAGAAACCAGAGCATGATGGAGGCAGTCGAATTCTAGGTTACATTGTAGAGATGCAGAGCAAAGGCAGTGACAAATGGGTCACATGTGCCACAGTCAAAGTCACCGAAGCCACTATAACTGGATTAATTCAGGGTGAAGAATACTCTTTCCGTGTTTCAGCTCAGAATGAAAAGGGCATCAGTGATCCTAGACAACTGAGTGTGCCAGTAATTGCCAAGGATCTTGTCATTCCACCAGCCTTCAAACTCCTTTTCAATACTTTCACTGTACTGGCAGGTGAAGACCTAAAAGTTGATGTTCCATTCGTTGGACGCCCTACGCCAGCTGTAACATGGCATAAAGATGATGTGCCACTGAAACAGACAACTAGAGTAAACGCAGAGAGCACAGAAAATAATTCACTACTGACAATAAAGGAAGCCTGCCGAGAAGATGTTGGACATTACACAGTTAAACTGACTAACTCAGCTGGTGAAGCCACTGAAACCCTTAACATTATTGTTCTTGACAAACCAGGGCCTCCAACTGGACCAGTTAAAATGGATGAAGTGACAGCTGATAGTATTACTCTTTCCTGGGGCCCACCTAAGTATGATGGGGGAAGTTCTATCAATAATTACATTGTAGAAAAACGAGACACTTCCACAACTGTCTGGCAAATTGTGTCAGCTACTGTTGCAAGGACAACGATAAAGGCTTCCAGATTAAAGACTGGATGTGAATATCAGTTTAGGATTGCAGCTGAAAACAGATATGGAAAGAGTACCTACCTCACTTCAGAGCCTATTGTAGCCCAGTATCCATTCAAAGTTCCTGGTCCTCCTGGGACACCATTCGTCACCCTCTCCTCCAAGGACAGCATGGAAGTACAGTGGAATGAGCCAGTCAGTGATGGAGGCAGCAAAGTCATTGGCTATCATCTAGAACGCAAGGAAAGAAATAGCATCCTCTGGGTTAAGTTGAATAAAACACCTATTCCTCACACCAGATTTAAAACAACTGGCCTCGATGAAGGCATTGAATATGAATTTAGAGTCTCCGCAGAAAATATCGTGGGCATCGGCAAGCCAAGTAAAGTGTCAGAATGCTATGTAGCGCGTGACCCATGTGATCCACCAGGGCGGCCAGAGGCAATCATGGTCACACGGAATTCTGTGACTCTTCAGTGGAAGAAACCCACTTATGATGGTGGAAGCAAGATCACTGGTTATGTTGTTGAAAAGAAAGAATTGCCTGACGGCCGTTGGATGAAAGCCAGTTTTACAAATGTTATTGACACTCAATTTGAAGTAACTGGCCTAGTTGAAGATCATAGATATGAGTTCCGGGTTATAGCTCGAAATGCTGCAGGAGTGTTTAGTGAGCCTTCAGAAAGCACAGGAGCAATAACAGCAAGAGATGAGGTAGATCCACCACGAATAAGTATGGATCCAAAATATAAAGACACAATTGTGGTTCATGCTGGTGAGTTATTCAGGATTGATGCAGATATTTATGGCAAACCAATACCAACCATTCAATGGATAAAAGGTGATCAGGAGCTTTCAAATACAGCTCGATTAGAAATAAAGAGCACTGACTTTGCCACTAGTCTCAGTGTAAAGGATGCAGTACGCATCGACAGTGGAAATTACATATTGAAGGCCAAAAATGTTGCAGGAGAGAGATCAGTTACCGTAAATGTTAAAGTTCTTGACAGACCAGGGCCACCTGAAGGACCTGTTGTTATATCAGGAGTTACTGCAGAAAAATGCACTCTAGCTTGGAAACCCCCACTACAGGACGGTGGGAGTGACATCATAAATTATATTGTGGAAAGAAGAGAAACCAGCCGCTTAGTTTGGACTGTGGTTGATGCCAATGTGCAAACTCTCAGCTGCAAGGTTACTAAGCTTCTGGAAGGCAATGAATATACTTTCCGTATAATGGCTGTAAACAAATATGGTGTTGGCGAACCTCTTGAATCTGAGCCAGTAATGGCCAAGAATCCATTTGTAGTTCCAGATGCACCAAAGGCTCCAGAAATCACCACAGTGACCAAGGACTCAATGATTGTTGTATGGGAAAGGCCAGCATCTGACGGTGGCAGTGAAATACTTGGATATGTTCTTGAAAAACGGGATAAGGAGGGCGTTCGATGGACAAGATGCCACAAACGTCTGATTGGGGAATTGCGCTTGAGAGTAACTGGACTCTTAGAAAATCACAATTATGAATTCAGAGTCTCAGCCGAGAACGCTGCTGGACTTAGTGAACCAAGCCTACCTTCCGCTTACCAAAAGGCTTGTGATCCTATTTATAAACCAGGACCTCCAAACAATCCCAAAGTCATAGATATTACCAGGTCTTCTGTCTTCCTTTCTTGGAGCAAACCAATATATGACGGTGGCTGTGAAATCCAAGGATACATTGTTGAAAAATGTGATGTGAGTGTTGGCGAATGGACAATGTGCACTCCACCAACTGGAATCAATAAAACAAATATAGAAGTAGAGAAGCTGTTGGAAAAGCATGAATACAACTTCCGTATCTGTGCTGTTAATAAAGCTGGAGTTGGAGAACATGCTGATGTCCCTGGACCTGTTATAGTTGAAGAAAAACTGGAAGCCCCAGACATTGATCTTGACCTAGAACTAAGGAAAATTATAAATATAAGGGCAGGTGGCTCCTTAAGGTTATTTGTTCCTATTAAAGGTCGTCCTACACCAGAAGTTAAATGGGGGAAGATGGATGGTGAAATCCGAGATGCAGCTATAATTGATGTCACTAGCAGTTTCACCTCTCTTGTTCTTGACAATGTCAACCGATATGATAGTGGAAAGTACACTCTCACATTAGAAAACAGTAGTGGAACAAAGTCTGCCTTTGTTACCGTGAGGGTCCTGGACACACCAAGTCCACCTGTTAACCTGAAAGTCACAGAAATCACTAAAGACTCGGTTTCAATTACGTGGGAACCACCTTTGTTGGATGGGGGATCCAAAATCAAAAATTACATTGTTGAGAAACGTGAAGCCACAAGAAAATCGTATGCTGCAGTTGTAACAAATTGCCATAAGAATTCTTGGAAAATCGACCAACTCCAAGAAGGTTGCAGTTATTACTTTAGAGTCACAGCTGAGAACGAGTTTGGTATTGGCCTTCCCGCCCACACTGCTGATCCAGTTAAGGTTGCAGAAGTCCCACAACCTCCAGGAAAAATAACTGTGGATGATGTCACCAGAAATAGTGTCTCCTTGAGTTGGACAAAGCCTGAACATGATGGTGGAAGTAAAATCATTCAGTATATTGTGGAAATGCAAGCTAAGCACAGTGAGAAATGGTCAGAGTGTGCTCGTGTCAAGTCCCTTGAAGCAGTAATTACCAACCTAACTCAGGGAGAAGAATATCTTTTTAGAGTTGTTGCTGTAAATGAAAAGGGGAGAAGTGATCCTAGGTCCCTTGCAGTTCCAATAGTTGCCAAAGATCTGGTCATTGAGCCAGATGTAAGACCTGCATTCCACAGTTATAGTGTACAGGTTGGCCAGGATTTGAAAATAGAAGTGCCAATTTCTGGACGTCCTAAGCCAACCGTTACCTGGACTAAGGACGATCTTCCTCTGAAACAGACTACAAGAATCAATGTTACTGATTCACTTGACCTTACTGTACTCAGTATTAAAGAAACTCATAAGGATGATGGTGGACATTATGGAATCACGGTTGCTAATGTTGTTGGTCAGAAAACAGCATCTATTGAAATTATAACTCTAGATAAACCTGATCCTCCAAAAGGACCTGTTAAATTCGATGAAGTCAGCTCTGAAAGTATTACATTATCTTGGAACCCTCCGCTATATACAGGGGGCTGCCAGATCACCAACTATATTGTTCAGAAAAGAGATACAACCACCACAGTATGGGATACTGTTTCTGCTACTGTTGCCAGAACTACACTCAAAGTGACCAAACTGAAAACTGGTACAGAATACCAATTCAGAATATTCGCTGAAAACAGATATGGACAAAGCTTTGCCTTGGAGTCTGATCCAATTGTAGCTCAATATCCCTACAAAGAACCAGGGCCTCCAGGCACACCATTTGTCACAACCACTTCCAAAGACTCCATGGTTGTACAGTGGCATGAACCAATCAATAATGGTGGAAGCCCAGTCATAGGTTACCACCTTGAGAAAAAGGAAAGAAATAGTATTTTGTGGACAAAAGTCAACAAATCTATTATTCATGACACCCAGTTTAAAGCAGTCAATCTTGAAGAAGGCATTGAATATGAATTCAGAGTTTATGCTGAAAATATTGTTGGTGTAGGCAAAGTAAGCAAGAATTCCGAATGCTACGTAGCCAGAGATCCCTGTGACCCACCAGGAACCCCAGAAGCAATAATGGTTAAAAGAAATGAAATCACTTTACAATGGACCAAACCTGCATATGATGGTGGAAGTATGATCACGGGTTACATTGTGGAGAAACGTGATTTGCCTGAGGGTCGTTGGATGAAAGCTAGCTTCACAAATGTCATTGAAACTCAATTTACTGTGTCAGGTCTTACTGAAGATCAAAGATATGAATTCAGAGTCATTGCAAAGAATGCAGCTGGTACAATGAGTAAACCCTCCGACAGTACTGGACCAATAACTGCCAAGGATGAGGTTGAACTTCCAAGAATTTCAATGGATCCAAAATTCAGAGACACAATTGTGGTAAATGCTGGAGAAACATTCAGGCTTGAGGCTGATGTTCATGGAAAGCCCCTACCTACCATTGAGTGGTTAAGAGGAGATAAGGAAATTGAAGAATCTGCTAGGTGTGAAATAAAGAACACAGATTTCAAAGCTTTACTTATCGTAAAGGATGCCATTAGAATTGATGGTGGACAGTATATTTTACGAGCTTCCAATGTTGCAGGTTCTAAGTCATTCCCAGTAAATGTCAAAGTATTAGATAGACCAGGACCTCCAGAAGGGCCAGTCCAGGTTACCGGAGTCACTTCTGAAAAATGCAATTTAACATGGTCTCCACCACTTCAAGATGGTGGCAGTGACATTTCTCACTATGTTGTTGAAAAGAGAGAAACGAGTCGACTTGCCTGGACTGTTGTTGCTTCAGAAGTTGTGACCAACTCCCTGAAAATTACCAAACTCTTAGAAGGGAATGAATATATTTTCCGTATAATGGCTGTCAACAAATATGGGGTTGGAGAGCCTTTGGAATCTGCACCAGTACTAATGAAAAATCCATTTGTGCTTCCTGGACCACCAAAAAGCTTGGAAGTCACAAACATTGCCAAGGACTCCATGACTGTCTGTTGGAACCGTCCAGATAGTGATGGTGGAAGTGAGATTATTGGTTACATTGTAGAGAAAAGAGACAGAAGTGGCATTAGGTGGATAAAATGTAATAAACGCCGCATTACAGATTTGCGCCTAAGAGTAACAGGATTAACAGAAGATCATGAGTACGAATTCAGAGTCTCTGCAGAAAATGCTGCTGGAGTTGGAGAACCGAGTCCAGCTACAGTTTATTATAAGGCTTGCGATCCTGTGTTCAAACCTGGCCCACCCATCAATGCACATGTTGTAGACACCACTAAAAATTCAATTACACTTACCTGGGGTAAACCCATCTATGATGGTGGCAGTGAGATCCTGGGATATGTAGTAGAAATATGTAAAGCAGATGAAGAAGAATGGCAAATAGTTACTCCACAGACTGGCCTGAAAGCCACTCGATTTGAAATTTCAAAACTCACTGAACACCAAGAGTACAAAATACGAGTCTGTGCCCTCAATAAAGTTGGTTTAGGTGAGGCTACGTCAGTTCCTGGTACTGTGAAACCAGAAGATAAACTCGAAGCACCTGAACTGGACCTTGACTCTGAATTAAGGAAAGGAATTGTTGTAAGAGCTGGTGGATCTGCCAGAATTCACATTCCATTCAAAGGTCGTCCAACACCTGACATCACTTGGTCTCGAGAGGAAGGTGAATTCACAGATAAGGTCCAAATTGAAAAGGGAGTAAACTATACCCAACTATCAATAGATAACTGTGATAGAAATGATGCTGGAAAATACATTCTCAAGCTGGAAAATAGCAGTGGATCTAAATCTGCTTTTGTAACTGTGAAAGTTCTTGACACTCCAGGACCACCACAGAATTTGGCAGTCAAAGAAGTGAAAAAAGATTCTGTCATTCTTGTATGGGAACCACCCATGATTGATGGGGGCGCAAAGGTCAAGAACTATGTTATTGACAAACGTGAGTCAACCAGAAAAGCATATGCTAATGTGAGTAATAAATGCAGCAAAACAAGCCTTAAAGTTGAGAATCTTACAGAAGGGGCCATTTATTACTTTAGAGTTATGGCTGAAAATGAATTTGGAGTTGGCGTTCCAGTGGAAACTGTTGATGCTGTGAAAGCTGCTGAACCTCCTTCCCCACCAGGAAAGGTTACACTCACTGATGTGTCCCAGACCAGTGCATCGCTTATGTGGGAGAAACCTGAACATGATGGTGGGAGCAGAATCCTGGGGTATGTTGTTGAAATGCAGCCCAAAGGAACTGAAAAATGGAGTGTTGTGGCTGAATCCAAAGTCTGTAATGCAGTTATTACTGGTTTGAGTTCTGGACAAGAATATCACTTCCGTGTCAAGGCTTACAACGAGAAAGGAAGAAGCGATCCAAGAGTGCTTGGTGTTCCTGTCATAGCCAAGGACTTGACCATACCGCCTAGTTTCAAGTTACCATTTAACACATATAGTGTCCAAGCTGGAGAAGATCTTAAAATTGAAATTCCAGTTATTGGCCGACCAAGACCTGAAATTTCATGGGTCAAAGATGGCGAGCCTCTTAAACAGACAACAAGAGTAAATGTTGAGGAAACAGCTAATTCAACTATTTTGCACATTAAAGAAACTAACAAAGATGATTTTGGAAAGTATACCATAACAGCAACAAATATTGCCGGTACAGCAACAGAAAATCTCAGCATTATTGTTTTGGAAAAGCCTGGACCTCCAGTTGGACCAGTTCGGTTTGATGAAGTTAGTGCAGACTTTGTGGTCATATCTTGGGAACCTCCAGCCTATACTGGTGGCTGCCAAATAAGCAACTACATTGTAGAGAAGCGAGATACAACCACCACCACTTGGCAAACGGTATCAGCAACAGTTGCAAGAACAACAATTAAAATAGCCAAACTGAAAACAGGCACTGAGTACCAGTTTAGAATTTTTGCAGAAAACAGGTATGGAAAAAGTACCCACCTGGATTCTAAACCAGTTATTGTACAATATCCATTTAAAGAACCTGGACCACCTGGAACTCCTTTTGTGACATCAGTCTCAAAAGATCAAATGCTTGTGCAATGGCATGAGCCAGTTAATGATGGAGGTAGTAAAGTTATTGGCTACCATCTTGAACAGAAAGAAAAGAACAGCATTTTATGGATCAAATTAAATAAGACTCCCATTCCAGACACCAAATTCAAAACAACTGGCCTTGATGAAGGCCTTGAGTATGAGTTCAGAGTTTCTGCTGAAAATATTGTTGGCATCGGCAAGCCTAGCAAAGTGTCAGAATGCTTTGTTGCCCGTGATCCATGTGACCCACCTGGTCGCCCTGAAGCCATTGTTATTACAAGAAACAATGTCACACTGAAATGGAAGAAACCTGCCTATGATGGTGGCAGCAAAATAACAGGTTATATTGTAGAAAAGAAAGACCTACCTGATGGCCGTTGGATGAAAGCCAGCTTTACCAATGTATTAGAAACTGAATTTACAGTGAGTGGACTTGTAGAAGACCAAAGATACGAATTTAGAGTAATTGCAAGAAATGCAGCTGGCAACTTTAGTGAACCATCTGAAAGCACTGGTGCCATTACTGCAAGAGATGAAATTGATGCACCAAATGCCTCACTGGATCCAAAATATAAAGATGTTATCGTTGTTCATGCAGGAGAGACTTTTGTCCTGGAAGCTGATATCCGCGGCAAACCCATACCTGATATTGTTTGGTTAAAAGACGGAAAAGAGCTTGAAGAAACAGCTGCTAGGATGGAAATTAAGTCTACTATTCAGAAAACAACTCTTGTTGTCAAAGACTGTATACGTACTGATGGAGGACAATATATTCTGAAACTCAGCAATGTTGGTGGTACAAAGTCTATACCAATCACTGTAAAGGTACTTGACAGGCCAGGGCCTCCTGAAGGGCCTCTGAAAGTTTCTGGGGTTACTGCTGAAAAATGTTACTTGGCATGGAACCCACCTTTGCAAGATGGTGGTGCTAATATTTCACATTACATCATTGAAAAGAGAGAGACAAGCAGACTCTCGTGGACCCAGGTTTCAACTGAGGTACAGGCCCTTAACTACAAAGTCACTAAACTTCTTCCTGGAAATGAGTACATTTTCCGTGTCATGGCTGTGAATAAATATGGAGTTGGAGAGCCTTTGGAATCTGAACCTGTTATAGCTCGTAATCCTTATAAACCACCAGGTCCTCCTTCACCACCTGAAGTCTCAGCAATCACCAAAGATTCTATGGTAGTAACGTGGGCACGCCCAGTGGATGATGGAGGTGCTGAAATTGAGGGATACATTCTTGAAAAACGAGATAAGGAAGGCGTTAGATGGACCAAGTGCAACAAGAAAACACTAACAGATCTCCGATTCAGGGTAACTGGGCTTACCGAAGGTCATTCCTATGAATTCAGAGTTGCTGCCGAAAATGCAGCTGGTGTGGGTGAACCCAGCGAGCCATCTGTTTTCTACCGTGCATGTGATGCTTTGTATCCACCAGGTCCACCAAGTAATCCAAAAGTGACAGACACTTCCAGATCTTCTGTCTCCCTGGCATGGAATAAGCCAATTTATGATGGTGGTGCCCCTGTTAAGGGCTACGTTGTTGAAGTCAAAGAAGCCACTGCTGATGAATGGACGACTTGCACTCCACCAACAGGATTACAAGGAAAGCAGTTCACAGTGACCAACCTTAAAGAAAATACTGAATATAACTTCCGCATTTGTGCCATCAATTCTGAAGGTGTAGGTGAACCTGCAACTATACCTGGTTCAGTTGTTGCTAAAGACAGGTTAGAGCCACCAGAAATAGAACTTGATGCTGATCTCAGAAAGATGGTCGTTCTGCGTGCAAGTGCTACTTTACGCTTATTTGTCACTATCAAAGGTCGACCAGAACCTGAAGTTAAATGGGAAAAAGCCGAAGGCATTCTCACTGAGAGGGCCCAGATTGAGGTGACCAGCTCATACACAATGTTGGTGATCGATAATGTTACCAGATTTGACAGCGGTCGATATAATCTGACACTAGAAAATAACAGTGGCTCTAAAACAGCTTTTGTTAACGTCAGAGTCCTTGACTCACCAAGTGCCCCTGTGAATTTGAGTGTAAAAGATGTGAAGAAAGACTCGGTGACATTGTCTTGGGAACCACCACTTATCGATGGTGGAGCCAAGGTTACAAACTACATTGTTGAAAAACGAGAAACTACAAGAAAAGCCTATGCTACTGTTACAAACAATTGCACTAAGACTACTTTTAAAATTGAAAATCTACAAGAAGGATGTTCTTACTACTTCCGAGTCTTGGCTTGCAATGAATACGGGATTGGTTTGCCAGCTGAAACAAGTGAACCCGTTAAAGCTTCTGAACCACCCCTCCCACCTGGAAGAGTAACTCTTGTTGATGTGACCAGTAACACAGCTACAATTAAGTGGGAGAAACCAGAAAGTGACGGTGGCAGCAAAATTACTGGTTATGTGGTTGAAATGCAGACTAAAGGGAGTGAAAAATGGAGCACTTGCACACAAGTTAAGACTCTAGAAGCAACTATATCTGGCCTAACTTCAGGAGAAGAGTATATCTTCAGGGTAGCTGCTGTTAATGAAAAAGGAAGAAGTGATCCAAGACAACTTGGAGTGCCAGTAATTGCAAGGGATATTGAAATAAAGCCTTCAGTTGAGCTTCCTTTCCATACTTTCAATGTAAAGGCTAGAGACCAACTTAAGATTGATGTTCCATATAAAGGAAGACCTCAAGCTACTGTAAGCTGGAAAAAAGATGGTCAGACTTTAAGAGAAACAACTAGAGTCAATGTTTCTTCTTCAAAGACTGTAACATCACTATCTATTAAGGAAGCCTCAAGAGAAGATGTTGGAACTTACGAATTATCTGTTTCAAACAGTGCTGGATCCATAACAGTTCCTATTACTGTAATTGTCCTTGACAGACCAGGACCTCCAGGACCTATACATATTGACGAGGTCAGTTGTGACAATATAACCATTTCTTGGAATCCTCCAGAATATGATGGTGGCTGCCAAATTAGCAATTACATCGTTGAAAAGAGAGAAACCACTTCTACAACTTGGCATGTAGTTTCACAAGCAGTTGCGAGAACATCTATTAAAATAGTTCGCCTGACAACAGGAAGTGAGTATCAGTTCCGTGTCTGTGCAGAAAACCGCTATGGAAAGAGCACCTACAGTGACTCTCCAGCTGTTGTTGCAGAGTATCCATTCAGCCCCCCTGGTCCTCCTGGTACTCCTAAAGTTGTGCATGCCACGAAATCTACCATGATTGTAACCTGGCAAGTGCCAGTTAATGATGGAGGAAGTCAAGTAATTGGCTATCACCTTGAGTATAAAGAAAGAAGCAGCATTCTTTGGTCAAAAGCAAATAAAATCCTCATTGCTGATACTCAAATGAAAGTCTCTGGCCTTGACGAAGGACTGATGTATGAGTATCGTGTATATGCTGAGAATATTGCTGGAATTGGTAAATGCAGCAAGTCTTGTGAACCAGTCCCTGCAAGAGATCCTTGTGACCCTCCTGGACAACCTGAAGTCACAAATATCACAAGAAAATCAGTGTCACTTAAATGGTCTAAGCCACATTATGACGGTGGAGCTAAGATCACAGGATACATTATTGAACGTAGAGAACTACCAGATGGCCGGTGGCTGAAGTGCAATTTTACTAACGTACAAGAAACATACTTTGAAGTAACTGAACTTACTGAAGATCAACGTTATGAATTCCGGGTTTTTGCAAAGAATGCTGCCGACTCTGTTAGTGAACCATCTGAATCCACTGGACCGATTACTGTTAAAGATGATGTTGAGGCTCCAAGAATTATGATGGATGTCAAGTTCCGAGATGTTATTGTTGTCAAAGCTGGAGAGGTTCTTAAGATAAATGCAGACATTGCAGGGCGACCTCTGCCAGTAATTTCCTGGGCCAAGGATGGTGTAGAAATTGAAGAAAGAGCAAGAACAGAAATTGTCTCAACGGACTATAATACTTTGTTAACAGTGAAAGACTGTGTTAGACGAGACACTGGGCAATACATACTAACCCTGAAGAATGTTGCAGGAACTCGTTCTGTGGCAGTTAATTGCAAGGTACTTGATAAGCCTGGCCCACCAGCCGGACCACTTGAAATATATGGTCTCACTGCTGAGAAATGCTCTCTTTCCTGGGGACCGCCCCAAGAAAATGGTGGTGCAGATATTGACTATTACATTGTAGAAAAACGTGAAACAAGCCGCCTTGCATGGACAATATGTGAAGGAGAGTTAAGGACAACATCCTGTAAAGTAACCAAGTTACTCAAAGGCAATGAATACATCTTTAGAGTAACAGGTGTTAATAAATACGGTGTTGGTGAGCCCCTCGAGAGTGTGGCTGTAAAGGCACTAGATCCATTTACAGTTCCAAGTCCACCCACATCTTTGGAAATTACCTCTGTGACCAAAGATTCCATGACACTTTGCTGGTCAAGACCTGAGAGTGATGGAGGTAGTGAAATTTCTGGATATATAATAGAAAGGCGAGAGAAAAACAGCGTACGATGGGTGCGTGTAAACAAAAAACCAGTTTATGATCTGAGAGTGAAATCAACAGGACTTCGGGAAGGATGTGAATATGAGTATCAGGTTTATGCAGAAAATGCTGCTGGCCTAAGCCTTCCAAGCGAAACCTCTCCCTTAATTCGGGCAGAAGATCCAGTGTTCTTACCATCTCCTCCAGCTAAACCCAAAATTGTGGACTCAGGCAAGACAAATATAACTATTAGCTGGGTTAAGCCCTTATTTGATGGTGGGGCCCCAGTAACCGGATACACTGTGGAATATAAAACGTCTGATGAAACTGACTGGAAAACTGCCATTCAGAACTTAAGAGGCACAGAATATACAATAAGTGGACTAACAACAGGAGCTGAATACGTTTTCAGAGTAAGATCCATCAATAAGGTCGGTGCTAGTGATCCCAGTGATAGCTCCGATCCCCAGATAGCAAAGGAAAGAGAAGAAGAACCTGTATTTGATCTTGACAGTGAAATGAAGAAGACCTTGATTGTCAAGGCCGGTGCCTCATTTACTATGACTGTGCCTTTCCGAGGAAGACCAGTACCCAATGTCTCGTGGAGTAAGCCAGACACTGACCTCCGCACTAGAGCCTATATTGATTCCACAGACTCTCGTACATCACTTACTATTGAAAATGCCAACAGAAATGATTCTGGAAAATACACATTAACGATTCAGAATATTTTGAGTGCTGCTTCGCTCACCTTAGTTGTCAAGGTTTTAGATTCTCCTGGACCTCCGGCTAATATTTCTGTACACGATGTCACCAAAGAGTCTGCAGTGTTATCCTGGGATGTTCCTGAAAATGATGGTGGAGCACCAGTGAAGAATTACCACATAGAAAAACGTGAGGCCAGTAAGAAAGCATGGGTCTCTGTGACCAACAACTGTAACCGCCTCTCCTACAAAGTTACCAACTTACAAGAAGGGGCGATTTACTACTTCAGAGTCTCTGGAGAAAACGAGTTTGGTGTTGGTGTACCAGCTGAAACAAAGGATGGAGTAAAAATAACAGGTATGTTTTAAGAACAAAGAAAATCTACATATCCATATTAATTTTCCTCATTCTAACTATTGTTGAATCTTAAATGCTTTTGGTCCACACGTCAAACAATTTATACTATAACATAAAATGAAATCTCTAACAGAGAAAGTTTTTTGCTGATAAAAAAATTTTAGAAATTGATATAGCTAGAAGTGGATAACATATGTTGAATTTAAGTATAATTGAATTTGACTGCACATATATGTATATATATAGTGTGCGCAGACATTGTATGATGAAGTTTCTTACAAGATTGTTCATCTCATTCTTCATTTTTATACCCATAATAAATTTGGGATAAACTTTATCATTTAATCTGGTCATTTGACACAATTCGAATTTGAATGCCATGACAGGCTATGACATGTAATGACAAAGGCTGAGGAAGCTTTGCTTGGTTCAGAAGACAAACTAGGCATATAAAAAGTAAGAAAGACTCAAATCAAAGTAAATATATGGCCTTCGTTTAAAATTTTTCTTTTCACAATGCAGGAAGAACACATATGGAAAAAACATTGTCATAATCTTCCCTTTCTTTTGATGTTTTACTTTTCAGAAAAACCAAGCCCACCTGAAAAACTTGGAGTAACAAGTGTATCCAAGGATAGTGTTTCCCTGACCTGGCTGAAGCCAGAACACGATGGTGGAAGCAGAATTGTACATTATGTCGTTGAAGCACTAGAAAAAGGACATAAAAATTGGTTTAAATGTGCAGTGGTCAAGTCAACCCATCACGTTGTTTCTGGTCTGAGGGAGAATTCTGAATACTTTTTCCGGGTGTTTGCTGAAAATCAAGCTGGTCTGAGTGACCCAAGAGAGCTTCTGCTTCCTGTTCTTATTAAGGAGCAACTAGGTATGTCCAATTTTACGTAGAAGCAAACTTTGAAATTATTTACATTGATTTAAGGTAATTTTTAGAAAGTCTTTTTTGCCTTCATCTGCCATACTCTTATTTTTCAGAACCACCTGAAATCGATATGAAGAATTTCCCAAGTCAAACCGTATATGTCAGAGCTGGTTCAAACCTTAAAGTTGACATTCCAATTTCTGGAAAACCACTGCCCAAAGTGACCTTATCAAGAGATGGTGTCCCCCTGAAAGCAACCATGAGATTTAACACTGAAATTACTGCTGAGAACCTCACCATCAATCTCAAAGAAAGTGTTGCTGCTGATGCTGGAAGATATGAGATCACTGCTGCCAACTCTAGTGGAACAACAAAAACTTTCATTAACATCATTGTCCTGGACAGGCCTGGTCCCCCAACTGGCCCTGTTGTTATTAGTGATATAACTGAAGAAAGTGTGACTCTCAAATGGGAGCCACCTAAGTATGATGGTGGAAGTCAGGTTACCAATTATATTGTACTCAAGAGAGAGACAAGTACTGCAGTATGGACTGAAGTGTCCGCAACAGTTGCAAGAACCACGATTAAAGTCATGAAACTGACCAGAGGAGAAGAATACCAATTCCGCATCAAGGCAGAAAACCGCTTTGGCATCAGCGATCACATAGATTCAGCTTGTGTGGTTGTCAAACTCCCATACAGTAAGTTGTCAAGCTTTTCAAAGATCCCAGGTTTTCATTTAATAATTTCATTATTAAAAAATAAACGTCTTAAATGTCTGTATTAACCTATGGGTTTCTCTCTCTTATAGCAACACCTGGACCACCATCTACACCATGGGTCACTAATGTCACTCAGGAAAGCATCACTGTGAGCTGGCATGAACCAGTATCCAACGGAGGCAGTGCAGTTATAGGTTATCACCTGGAAATGAAAGACAGAAACAGTATTTTATGGCAAAAAGTCAACAAAATGATCATCCGCACAACTCACTTCAAAGTCACAACAATCAGTGCTGGACTTATTTATGAATTCAGAGTATATGCAGAAAATGCTGCTGGTGTTGGAAAGCCCAGCCATGCTTCCGAACCAGTCCTAGCCATTGATGCCTGTGGTATGTATTTCTCATGGGAAAGATGGTTCTGGCTACTTAAAAATGCAAATCTTATTTCCACAAAGCAAAATAATGTTGACAGAAGAGCCACTAATCTGCTTTCTCTTATTACCACAGAACCCCCAAGAAACATCCGTATCACTGATATTTCAAAGAACTCTGTCAGCCTTTCATGGCAACAACCAGCTTTTGATGGAGGAAGCAAGATTACAGGCTACATTGTTGAGAGACGAGACCTTCCAGATGGCAGATGGACCAAGGCCAGCTTCACCAATGTTATTGAGACTCAATTCATTGTCTCTGGCTTGACTCAGAATTCTCAGTACGAATTCCGTGTCTTTGCTAGGAATGCCATTGGTTCCATCAGCAATCCATCCGAGGTTGTAGGCCCCGTTACATGCATTGATTCTTATGGTAAGCATTTTAAGCACTTTGAATCCCAATAACAATTTAAATCAATATTTTTTCTTACTTTTTCTGATCCTAATCTATAGAATAACTTTTACTACACACCTTAGATTTTTAGAGAAAATTATGAACTAACTGGGAGTTAGGAAAATTCCTTAACTTCTCCAGGCCTCTTTTAACTGTAAAATGTGAGATTTGGACTACAGGATATCTAAAGGCCTTCCCAGCATCAGCCTTTCATGATTCTTTGATTGTATGATTTGGTGTTTTCACTCTTCTATTTTTAATTATCAGAATCAATAATTAAAACCATGGTTGAGTTCCCAGAGACTATTCTTCTTAAAAGTGAAAGACTAAACAGAGGCGTTAATGATGATAGTATTAGCAGCAGCTAACATTTACTGGGTACCTTCCACGAATTTTCTCCCTTAGTCCTAACAACCATAAGATTAGCCCATTTTACAGAAGAGAAACTGAGGTGTAGAGAACTTATGTAACTTCCCCAACATCAAGCAGCTCATTCGTGATAGGGTAGGGATTCAGACACACTCCAGAACTCTCTCTACATTGCTGTCAGTCCAAAATACGCATACTTGACCATTCTGGAAAATAAATGGTACATTCATCTCAAGAGTGGTTTAAAAATTAAAATTTCATGAGAGTTAAGTACCCTGTGACACTTTTTCTAAAAGTCCTCCATTTTCAAAGAGGAGTCTCTAAGGTGTTTGGGCATAAGTATCTACTCCCATCCTCATGCTGAGAATCCCAGAGCAGCTTTTTGTGAATCAGGCTTTGTGGATACTGAATCAGTATTTGTGAGACTGTGAAGCAAGTCAAATTTTGTTGTGTTTCTCAAAAGTTCTAAGCAGCCTGGCAGAAAATCTGTCCAATGAAATATGTAGCTCTGTGAGTAGAGAATTGAGACTTCAAGGGTCTGACATGAACTACCCACACTCGGATACCAGCAAACTGAGAAGGGAAAATAAAAAGTAGAGGAGGCAGTTAGAGGAAGAGGAAGAAGAACTGAGAATGAAAGAAAATGTATAATGCAGCTTCTTCAATGATGCCCTAACTACTGCATCCCATTTCATCCCTGGAATAAAACACCCAATAGACTTTCAAATACATTTCAAAGGCACTTAAGTCCCTGTGCAACCAGTACAGTGTCGTTGGGATATAGAGCTTGCTCAGTCTTTCTTCTGGGACAGAAGAGTGGCTTGTAAAATTGAAATGTTTAAAATAATAGGTAAATGGGATTAGAACTACCATGTGTATTTATATTCATTAATAAGGGCAAATGACCTTACTTTGAAGTTGTTGCAATTATTTTTTTCGTCCTTGTGATCTTTTAAATATTCCTCATCTGTTTTTCTTGCAGGTGGACCTGTAATTGATTTGCCTCTAGAATATACAGAAGTTGTCAAATACAGAGCAGGTACATCTGTGAAGCTCAGAGCTGGCATTTCTGGCAAACCTGAGCCTACAATTGAGTGGTTTAAAGATGATAAAGAGTTACAAACCAATGCACTTCTGTGTGTCGAAAATACCACTGACCTTGCGTCTATACTCATCAAAGACGCAAATCGCCTTAATAGTGGAAGATATGAATTAAAACTAAGGAATGCCATGGGCTCAGCTTCAGCCACCATCAGAGTGCAGATCCTTGGTAGGTACTGAATACAGGCCAACATCGTATTTTGTTTACCTAAAACTTAGTAATTTTAAATTAGTAGCCTTTTTAAAAGTACTAACATACTGTTTTGTTCTTTCATTGACAGACAAACCAGGACCTCCAGGTGGACCAATTGAATTTAAGACCGTCACTGCTGAAAAGATCACTCTGCTCTGGCGGCCTCCAGTAGATGATGGCGGTGCAAAAATCACCCACTACGTTGTGGAAAAGCGTGAAACAAGCCGCGTTGTGTGGTCTATGGTGTCTGAACATTTGGAAGAGTGCATCATTACCACCACCAAAATTATCAAAGGAAACGAATACGTCTTCCGGGTTCGCGCTGTGAACAAATATGGAATTGGTGATCCACTGGAATCTGATCCAGTGGTAGCAAAGAATGCATTTGGTGAGACATGATTTCATTAAAAAACTGAAATTGAACACTTGAAACCTTTAAAAGTAAATATAAATAATTCCGCTAGCTTGTAAATAGGTTTTCTTAGAACGATTTTGATTTTCTTTTGTATCTCGTCTCCTCTCATTATCATCCTTTTCACAAGGCAGAAAGTATAATAAATGAAACTAATATTCTTGGATAGGATCTGAAGATTGAAAGGTAGAATTTATCAATAACGTTGATCCTTTGAACTCATTTTCTTTTTCCTTTCTAAATAGTTACACCTGGGCCTCCAAGCATACCAGAGGTGACAAAGATTACCAAGAATTCAATGACTGTTGTCTGGAACAGGCCAGTTGCAGATGGTGGTAGTGAAATAAGTGGCTATTTCCTTGAAAAACGAGACAAGAAGAGTCTAGGATGGTTTAAAGTACTCAAGGAGACTATCCGTGACACCAGACAGAAAGTGGCAGGACTCACGGAAAACAGTGACTATCAATACAGAGTTTGTGCTGTAAATGCTGCTGGACAGGGTCCATTTTCGGAACCATCTGACTTCTACAAAGCGGCTGATCCTATTGGTAAGTGCTCATAAATGCAGCATCTTCACCTGTCTTCTTTCCTGTCACTAAATTTTACATGAGTATGTAACTACTGTATTGTGAATGGCCATTCCAGATCCTCCAGGCCCACCAGCTAAGATAAGAATCGCAGATTCAACTAAATCATCCATCACTCTTGGCTGGAGTAAACCTGTCTATGATGGGGGCAGTGCTGTGACTGGATATGTTGTTGCAATGAGACAAGGAGAAGAAGAGGAATGGACTGTTGTCTCTACCAAAGGAGAAGTCAGAACTACAGAATATGTGGTATCTAACCTGAAACCTGGAGTCAATTACTATTTCCAGGTATCCGCTGTAAACTGTGCTGGACAAGGAGAACCTATAGAAATGACTGAGCCTGTACAAGCTAAAGATATACTTGGTATGTACCTATTGGTATGATTGTAGGGTTGTTTTTTTTTTTTTTTGAGTACCTCTGAATGATTAGAAAATTACTCATTTTCTTGCTTTAAAATTCATGGTATATGTCCATTTTATGTCTACAGAGGAACCAGAGATCGACCTAGATGTGGCTCTCAGAACCTCTATTATAGCTAAAGCCGGTGAAGATGTACATGTGTTCATACCGTTTAAAGGCAGACCTCCACCTACTGTCACATGGAGAAAAGATGAGAAGAATCTTGGCAGTGATGCCAGATATAGCATTCAAAACACTGATTCATCTTCATTACTCATTATTCCTCAAGTCACTCGCAATGATACGGGAAAATATATTCTCACAATAGAAAATGGAGTTGGTCAGCCAAAGTCTTCAACTGTGAGTGTCAAAGTGCTTGATACGCCAGCCGCCTGCCAGAAACTACAGATTAAACATGTTTCTCAAGGCACAGTCACATTGTTCTGGGATCCTCCTCTCATTGATGGAGGATCTCCCATAATTAATTACATCATTGAAAAGAGAGATGCCACCAAGAGAACATGGTCCTCAGTGTCACACAAATGTTCCAGCACAACCTTTAAGGTAAAAGATTTGTCAGAGAAAACTCCATTCTTCTTCAGAGTTCTCGCAGAAAATGAAATTGGAATCGGGGAACCTTGTGAAACTACAGAGCCAGTGAAGGCTGCCGAAGTACCAGCTCCAATACGTGATCTCTCAGTGAAAGATTCAACAAAGACATCTGTTACCCTGAGCTGGACCAAGCCTGACTTTGATGGTGGTAGTGTCATCACAGAATATGTTGTGGAAAGGAAAGGTAAAGGTGAACAAACATGGTCATATGCTGGCATAAGTAAAACATGTGAAATTGAGGTTGGCCAACTTAAGGAACTGTCAGAACTGGAATTCAGAGTGTCTGCCAAAAATGAGAAAGGACTGAGTGATGCTGTCACTATTGGGCCAGTTACAGTGAAAGAACTTGTAATTACACCTGAAGTTGACCTGTCAGAAATCCCTGGGGCGCAAGTCGCTGTGAGAATTGGGCATAATGTGCACCTCGAATTACCTTACAAAGGAAAACCCAAACCGTCTATCAGTTGGCTGAAAGATGGTTTGCCATTGAAAGAAAGTGAATATGTTCGTTTCAGTAAAACTGAAAACAAAATTACTTTGAGTATTAAGAATGTCAAGAAGGAAAATGGAGGGAAATACACCGTTATTCTTGATAATGCAGTTTGTAGAACCTCAGTTCCCATTACAATCATCACACTTGGCCCACCATCAAAGCCCAAAGGGCCCATTCGATTTGATGAAATCAAGGCTGACAGTGTCATCATGTCATGGGATGTGCCTGACGATGATGGAGGAGGAGAAATTACTTGTTACAGCATTGAGAAGCGGGAAGCTTCACAAAAAAATTGGAAGATGGTGTGCTCGAGTGTTGCCAGGACAACTTTCAAAGTTCCTAATCTAGTCAAAGATGCTGAATACCAGTTTAGAGTTAGGGCAGAAAACAGATACGGAGTCAGCCAGCCACTTGTCTCGACCATCATCGTGGCAAAACACCAGTTCAGGATTCCTGGCCCTCCAGGAAAGCCAGTTATATACAATGTGACTTCTGATGGAATGTCACTAACCTGGGATGCTCCAGTTTATGACGGTGGTGCAGAAGTTACTGGGTTCCATGTTGAAAAGAAAGAAAGAAATAGCATCCTCTGGCAAAGAATTAATACATCACCAATATCTGGAAGAGAATACAGAGCTACTGGACTAATGGAAGGCCTGGATTACCAGTTCCGTGTATATGCTGAAAATTCTGCCGGCCTAAGCGCACCTAGTGACCCAAGCAAATTTACCTTAGCTGTTTCCCCAGTAGGTAAGTGATTGAGCATTATTCAAATATATTTGATTTAGCAACTGAACATGTTAGTAATAAGTAAATCAAACAGTGCTTTTCTTCTACATATCACCTTCTCATATATCTTCTTGTCACTAGAGAGCTGGTCAAGTAAAACAAGGGGGACGATTATAAATCAGTCTAATAAAGAAATTTAAAGTTCTTTTTAAAGACTATGATACAAAAAATTGAATAATGGTTGAAAAAGAGTTTGGGGGATTTATTCATTTTATTTTTCTTCCATTGATGATTAAGAGTTATTACAGAAATAATGACACATTTAACTTCCATGTAACTTTTTAGACCCACCTGGCACTCCTGACTACATTGATGTCACCCGGGAAACCATCACACTGAAATGGAACCCACCATTGCGTGATGGAGGCAGTAAGATCGTGGCCTACAGCATTGAGAAACGACAAGGGAGCGATCGCTGGGTTAGATGCAACTTTACTGATGTCAGTGAATGTCAGTACACAGTGACAGGACTTAGTCCTGGGGATCGATTTGAGTTCAGAATAATTGCAAGAAATGCTGTTGGAACTATAAGCCCGCCCTCACAGTCTTCTGGCATTATTATGACAAGAGATGAAAATGGTAAGCATTTCCAACTGATTTCCAATGTGACTAAGAGCACTCACATTTTTAAAAAGGACTTTTGCTCCTGGTCTGTGAAATGGAAATAAGAACACCATTTCATACAGATGATACAAGGTTGTTATGTGGATGAATTAGATTTTCTAGCTTTCAGAAGAAGAGAAGAAAAAATGTAATTTGTGCCCATTCTTTTTTACCATGTCTGTTATTCCACTCCCTTCTCATATAATTAGCATGCAAATGGGAATGAGTTTTTAGCTCTGTAATTTCATTCATAATATATAAGGAAAAAGGCTCTCAAGAATAACTGTCCACCTTTACTGAACTTACTAAACTACAACATACATCCAACAACACAATGCTTGAGTGTTGTTGATGGCCACTTACAGGAACTTGTTTGAATATGCAGCAGTATTAGGGAGTAAATGATCTGTAAATGTTTCCTTTCTCTTTTTACAAGTGGCAATGCAAGATTAGTAACATGACCAACATAACAAAAGAGACAACCTAATAATATGCAAATGTTTAACCCCATAATTTAAATTCTCAATTATTAATCCTACTTTCAGAGTAGCATTTAGTAACAGTATAAGCATTACCCTTCCAGGTTTTATGATATGGTGCTAATGAAAAATATGTTTATTTATGTCGTTATGAAACCAAACTAATATAGATTATTTCTATTTCTTTTATAGTTCCACCAATAGTAGAGTTTGGCCCTGAGTACTTTGATGGTCTTACTATTAAGTCTGGAGAGAGCCTTAGAATTAAAGCTTTGGTGCAAGGACGACCAGTACCTCGAGTAACTTGGTTCAGAGATGGAGTAGAAATTGAGAAGAAGATGAATATGGAAATAACTGATGTCCTTGGATCCACCAGCCTCTTTGTTAGAGATGCTACCCGGGACCATCGTGGTGTATATACAGTGGAAGCCAAAAATGTATCTGGCACCGCAAAAGCAGAAATTAAAGTCAAAGTACAAGGTACTTCTAAAATAGCTTCTTAATCTTACAATTTATGAGACTTGGATTAGGGACATGCATGATTGCATTTTAATGGACAAGGAAAAAGAAACTAACTCTGGAACCTTTTTCTTATAGATACACCTGGAAAAGTAGTTGGGCCAATAAGATTCACCAACATTACTGGCGAGAAGATGACCCTATGGTGGGATGCTCCACTCAATGATGGCTGTGCTCCCATAACTCACTACATCATTGAAAAACGGGAAACCAGCAGACTTGCTTGGGCACTAATTGAGGATAATTGTGAAACCCTCAGTTATACTGCTGTTAAACTAATAACTGGCAATGAATACCAATTCCGTATTTCTGCAGTTAACAAGTTTGGTGTTGGCAGGCCACTTGACTCTGACCCTGTGGTTGCTCAAATACAATACAGTAAGCGTCCATTTTTACTAAGTGGTACTATGTCATAAGATTAACTTCCAAAGCAAACACGTCTAATTGGTTTATTTCTTTATTTTCACTTTACAGCTATTCCTGATGCCCCTGGCACTCCAGAACCTAGCAATGTCACAGGCAATAGCATTACTCTGACGTGGGCAAGGCCAGAATCAGATGGTGGCAATGAAATTCAACAATATATCCTCGAAAGGAGAGAAAAGAAAAGCACACGATGGGTAAAAGTGATCAGCAAACGACCAATCTCTGAGACAAGATTCAAAGTCACTGGTCTGACAGAGGGCAATGAGTATGAATTCCACGTCATGGCTGAAAATGATGCAGGAGTAGGACCTCCAAGTGGGATCTCAAGACTAATCAAATGTAGAGAGCCAGTCAACCCACCAAGTGCTCCCACTGTGGTCAAAGTGACAGATACATCAAAGACAACTGTGAGCTTAGAATGGTCTAAGCCAGTGTTTGATGGAGGCATGGAAATAATTGGGTATATTATTGAAATGTGCAAAGCTGACTTAGGAGACTGGCACAAGGTGAATGCAGAGGCATGTGTGAAAACAAGATACACAGTCACTGATCTACAAGCCGGTGAAGAATACAAATTCCGGGTGAGTGCTATCAATGGTGCTGGAAAAGGAGACAGCTGTGAAGTGACCGGCACAATTAAAGCAGTTGACCGATTAACAGCTCCTGAGTTAGATATCGATGCAAACTTCAAGCAGACTCACGTTGTTAGAGCTGGGGCCAGTATTCGCCTCTTCATTGCCTACCAGGGTAGACCGACTCCTACAGCTGTGTGGACCAAACCTGACTCTAACCTAAGCATTCGGGCCGATATCCATACAACAGAGTCCTTCAGCACCCTCACTGTGGAAAACTGCAACAGAAATGACGCAGGGAAATATACCCTCACCGTGGAAAACAACAGTGGTAGTAAGTCAGTCACATTCACCGTAAAGGTGCTAGACTCTCCAGGCCCACCTGGCCCCATTACTTTCAAGGACGTGACCCGGGGATCTGTTACATTGATGTGGGATGCCCCTCTCCTTGATGGTGGCGCCCGCATCCATCACTACGTGGTAGAGAAACGAGAAGCAAGTCGTCGTAGCTGGCAGGTTGTCAGTGAAAAATGCATTCGTCAGATCCTCAAGGTCAACGACCTGGTAGAAGGTGTTCCGTACTATTTCCGTGTTTCTGCAGAAAACGAGTATGGTGTTGGTGAACCCTATGAAATGCCAGAACCAATGGTAGCCACAGAACAGCCTGCTCCACCTAAGAGACTTGATGTTGTTGACACAAGCAAATCCTCCGCAGTCTTAGCTTGGCTTAAACCTGACCACGATGGAGGCAGCCGGATTACTGGCTACCTGCTCGAAATGAGACAAAAGGGATCTGACTTCTGGGTTGAAGCAGGTCACACCAAACAGCTGACTTTCACAGTGGAGCGCCTTGTTGAGAACACTGAATATGAATTCCGTGTGAAGGCCAAGAATGATGCTGGCTACAGCGAACCCAGGGAAGCCTTCTCTTCTGTCATCATCAAGGAGCCTCAAATTGAGCCCACTGCTGATCTCACTGGAATTACCAATCAGCTCATAACTTGCAAAGCAGGAAGCACATTTACCATTGACGTGCCAATCAGTGGTCGTCCTGCCCCCAAAGTAACATGGAAGCTCGAGGAAATGAGACTAAAGGAGACAGATCGAGTGAGCATCACAACAACAAAAGACAGAACCACTCTGTCTGTTAAGGACAGCATGAGAGGTGACTCTGGAAGATACTTCTTGACTCTGGAAAATACAGCTGGAGTTAAAACATTTACCATCACAGTTGTGGTCATTGGAAGGCCAGGTCCAGTAACTGGCCCCATTGAGGTCTCATCTGTCTCAGCCGAATCATGTGTCCTGTCATGGGCTGAACCTAAAGATGATGGAGGCACCGATATTACTAATTATATAGTTGAAAAGCGTGAGTCGGGTACAACAGCTTGGCAGCTTGTCAATTCCAGTGTCAAGCGCACTCAGATTAAAGTCACTCATCTCACAAAATACATGGAATATTCTTTCCGTGTCAGTTCAGAGAACAGATTTGGTGTCAGCAAGCCTCTAGAATCAGCACCAATAATTGCTGAACATCCATTTGGTAAGAAAAAATAAAAATGAGATTTCAAAGTCTCCATTATTAAATATTTCCCCTAAATTTTATGAAATTGTATTCACATCTGATACCTTTGTTTCTATTTAGTCCCACCAAGCGCTCCTACCAGACCCGAAGTCTACTATGTGTCTGCCAATGCCATGTCTATTCGTTGGGAAGAACCCTACCATGATGGTGGCAGTAAAGTCATTGGCTACTGGGTTGAGAAGAAAGAACGTAATACCATTCTTTGGGTGAAAGAAAACAAAGTGCCATGCTTAGAGTGCAACTACAAAGTGACCGGTCTGGTAGAAGGACTGGAGTATCAGTTCAGAACATATGCGCTCAATGCAGCAGGGGTTAGCAAAGCCAGTGAAGCTTCACGACCTATGATGGCTCAAAACCCAGTTGGTATGTATCAAAATTTAAGGGTACATTTGTTTATTATCATTATTATTATTATTATTGACCCTAGTAGAATTCAGAGTTGTATTTTTTAACCTTACTTTTGCATCCCTTCCAGATGCACCAGGAAGACCAGAGGTAACAGATGTCACAAGATCAACAGTGTCACTGATTTGGTCTTCCCCAGTGTATGATGGAGGCAGCAAGATTGTTGGCTACATCATAGAGCGTAAGCCAGTCAGTGAAGTTGGAGACGGTCGCTGGCTGAAGTGCAACTATACCATTGTATCTGACAATTTCTTCACTGTGACTGCTCTCAGTGAAGGAGACACTTACGAATTCCGTGTGTTGGCCAAGAATGCAGCAGGGGTAATTAGCAAGGGATCAGAATCTACAGGCCCTGTCACTTGCCGAGATGAATACGGTAAAAAAAAAAAAAAAAAAAAGAATAGTCAATGTTCTCCTTTTAAATTACCATAATTTATGTGAAAATAAACTGTCATATATTCATTCACATCTATTTTGCCTATGACAGCTCCTCCCAAAGCTGAACTGGATGCCAGATTACAGGGTGATCTGGTTACCATCAGAGCAGGCTCGGATCTTGTTCTTGATGCTGCAGTTGGTGGCAAACCTGAACCCAAAATTATCTGGACCAAAGGGGACAAGGAACTAGATCTCTGTGAAAAAATCTCTTTGCAGTATACTGGCAAACGAGCAACTGCTGTGATCAAATTCTGTGACAGAAGTGACAGTGGAAAATACACTTTAACAGTGAAGAATGCCAGTGGGACCAAGGCCGTGTCTGTCCTGGTCAAAGTTCTTGGTGAGTATGTCAAGTGCTCTTTTATTTTTCTAGCATTTTCAAGTGTGGGCAGAAAGAAAGATTTTCATCATTGCTTGTCATTCCCCGTTTCAGATTCCCCTGGCCCATGTGGAAAGCTCACCGTCAGCAGAGTAACAGAGGAGAAGTGCACTTTAGCCTGGAGCCTTCCTCAGGAAGATGGAGGAGCAGAAATAACACACTACATCGTGGAAAGACGTGAGACTAGCAGGCTCAACTGGGTGATTGTTGAAGGCGAATGCCCAACCCTATCCTATGTAGTTACCAGACTCATCAAGAACAATGAATACATATTCCGAGTGCGAGCAGTAAACAAATATGGCCCTGGTGTGCCTGTTGAGTCAGAGCCGATTGTAGCCAGAAACTCATTCAGTGAGTATTAACACTTTTAAATAACTTGGTAGTTGAAATATAATGGGATTGGGGGAGAGGAGGGCAGTCATATCAATAGTGATTTTGTGCAATTCTGATCATCCTTATTTTCATAAAAATATAAACAGCTATTCCATCACAACCTGGCATGCCTGAAGAAGTTGGAGCTGGCAAAGAGCATATCATCATTCAGTGGGTAAAACCTGAATCTGATGGTGGCAATGATATCAGCAACTACCTAGTAGACAAACGTGAGAAGAAGAGCTTGCGCTGGACACGTGTCAACAAAGACTATGTGGTGTATGATACCAGGCTGAAGGTGACTGGCCTGATGGAAGGTTGTGACTACCAGTTCCGGGTGACTGCAGTGAATGCTGCTGGTAACAGTGAACCCAGTGAAGCTTCCAACTTTATCTCATGCAGAGAACCATCATGTGAGTTCCAAGAATCATACATAAACCTAATCCAATCAAAACCATATTACAAATAATTTTCCAACATGCCATTTCCAACAACTTGTATGAATTGATGAATGGTCTAGAAAAGCATATGCTTATTAGAAGGATCTTAAATATAGCCTAAGTCAGAGAACGTTTTAACTTACTACTCCGTTGATAAGTTAGCAAGCACATGGCTGAAACTTGTTGCAGTATTTTCCTATCTATGAAAAAAATAAATTATTCTACTATCAATATGAAAGGGATTCATTTTATAAATCTTCCTAAGAGTGGGAGAAAAATACATTGTAGTGATAATAACCACTGAAAAGAAAAAAGACAAAGTCTCTTTTAAGAAGAGGCATAGCAGAGCATAAAGTTTCTAGTATCTTATTAAGTACCTAACAAAATAATTGTCACAAGAGCTTCAAAAATAACTGACAAATCCTTGCATAGAGTTTGAGCCTAGGAACTAAAAGGAAGAAAACATTGGGACTGTATGGGGAAGTAGAATAAACTGATTCCTGTACTCACTGGAAATGTAGAGGTGACAAGTGATATTAACTGTGTGAAAGGTGAGCAACTAAAGCAAAGTCCCTGAGAATGGGTACTTTAAGCAATGAGCTCAGCTAGAAGAACACAGCATAGCCAGCTAAAGTAGCAGGAAAGAAATATCTACCTTTCTAAAGAAGTTTAATTCTTAAAATAATAATAATAATAGTGATAATATAGCATACAGTGGTGTCCTGTAATATCAGAAGAGCCAAGATACAAAGATTATCTTGGTGAGTGTGGACAAAGAACAATGATGCCTTTGTGAGTCTTGAAAATCAAAAATATAGATCTCAAAGCTTCCTTATTTGTATAATATCTGAATTCCCTTTTTTAAATTCCATAGATACTCCTGGACCACCTTCTGCTCCAAGGGTTGTGGATACCACCAAGCACAGCATTAGTTTGGCATGGACCAAGCCCATGTATGATGGTGGTGTTGACATCACAGGATATGTTCTTGAAATGCAAGAGAAGGGCACTGATCAGTGGTACCGAGTGCATACCAAGGCCACAATAAGAAATACTGAATTCACTGTGCTAGACCTTAAAATGGGCCAGAAATATTCCTTCAGAGTTGCTGCTGTGAACGTGAAGGGTATGAGTGAATATAGTGAGTCAACCGCCGAAATTGAGCCCGTGGAAAGACTAGGTATTTATAATATAAGCTTTTAGGTGAAGTATTCTCTCATCACATCTGTTCATGAATTGATTAAGTTTTGACATTTACTTTCCAGAAATACCAGATCTTGAGCTTGCAGATGATCTAAAGAAGACTGTGACCCTCAGAGCTGGGGCCTCATTGCGCCTGATGGTGTCTGTATCTGGAAGACCACCTCCTGTCATCACATGGAGCAAGAAAGGCATTGACCTTGCAAGTCGGGCAATTATTGACACCACTGAGAGCTACTCTTTACTTATTGTGGACAAAGTTAACCGGTACGATGCTGGAAAATACACCATTGAAGCCGAAAATCAATCTGGCAAGAAATCAGCAACAGTTCTTGTTAAAGTATATGGTATGTATTTGTCTTAAAATTGACTATGCTGTGAGTAGACTCTTTAAAAAGATACACTTTGACCTATGATTGCACACCTCTTGAGAGGAACTATGTTAAGTATGTTTTCCTGCCAAAAAAAAAAACATCTATCAACCAATCAGGCAAATAAGAAGTATGGATCTTTCATTCTGTTTTTCAGATACTCCTGGTCCTTGTCCTTCAGTGAAAGTTAAGGAAGTATCCAGAGATTCTGTGACCATTACTTGGGAAATTCCCACAATTGATGGTGGAGCTCCTGTCAACAATTACATTATTGAGAAGCGTGAAGCTGCCATGAGAGCATTCAAAACAGTAACTACCAAATGCAGCAAGACACTTTACCGAATTTCTGGACTTGTAGAAGGATGCATGTACTATTTCAGAGTGTTGCCAGAAAATATCTATGGCATTGGAGAACCTTGTGAAACATCTGATGCAGTTCTAGTCTCCGAAGTACCTTTGGTGCCTACAAAGCTAGAAGTGGTGGATGTCACCAAATCAACTGTGAGTCTTGCCTGGGAAAAACCACTCTATGATGGTGGTAGCCGACTCACTGGATATGTTCTCGAGGCCTGCAAAGCTGGCACTGAGAGATGGATGAAGGTTGCCACCTTAAAACCCACAGTCCTAGAGCACACAGTTATTTCCTTAAATGAAGGTGAACAGTACTTATTTAGAGTAAGGGCACAAAATGAGAAAGGCGTGTCAGAACCAAGAGAGATCGTCACAGCCGTTACTGTACAAGATCTCAGAGGTATGTACCAGATCACCAAAAAAAAAAAACAATAACAGTAAAGCAAAATAAAGAAAACATTCAGAATTCATGACACTGTCATTAGAAATAATGCTTAAGAATAAATGCCTACTTTCTTTCTCATAGTGTTGCCAACCATCGATCTTTCCACAATGCCTCAAAAGACCATCCATGTCCCAGCAGGCAGACCAGTAGAGCTGGTGATACCAATCGCTGGTCGCCCACCTCCTGCTGCTTCCTGGTTCTTTGCTGGTTCTAAACTAAGAGAATCAGACCGTGTCACAGTTGAAACTCATACTAAAGTAGCTAAATTAACCATCCGTGAAACCACTATCAGAGATACTGGAGAATACACACTTGAATTGAAGAATGTAACTGGAACTACTTCAGAGACCATTAAAGTTATCATTCTTGGTAAGGATGTGTGACAAAGACACAAGCAAGTTGTTGGTGTTCAGTCTCCCAATTTTAATTTGAAGTGAAAATTAATTTCCTGAATTTCTTTTTCTTTCACAGACAAGCCTGGTCCACCAACTGGGCCTATCAAGATTGATGAAATTGAAGCTACTTCAGTTACCATTTCCTGGGAACCACCTGAATTGGATGGTGGTGCTCCACTGAGTGGCTATGTGGTAGAACAACGTGATGCCCATCGTCCAGGATGGCTGCCAGTGTCTGAATCAGTGACTAGACAGACATTTAAGTTTACCAGACTCACTGAAGGAAATGAGTACGTGTTCCGTGTGGCTGCAACCAACCGCTTCGGGATTGGATCTTACTTGCAATCTGAGGTCATAGAATGTCGCAGCAGCATCAGTAAGTCCTCAGACCCTTCCACCATTCTCCCCATCTCTGATTCGGAATGTTAACAAAAAAGAGATTTGTTTTTAATATGCCCTACTATAAGTAAAAATAGGTCACAAAATTAACCCTAGGGTCTTCCTAAGATTTCTAAACCTCCTTTTCTTGGAAGTTTTCAACATAGATTTTTTTTTTTAATGAAAGAAAGAAGGAGAGAGTTATGGAGGGATAGATAGAAGAGAGGGAGGAAGGACTAGCTATGCTATAGTGAGAAAAAAATAAGAGTGCATGCTTAATAAATGTTTATAGAATTGAAAATGAGGAACAGCAAGAAAAGTACAAAAATGAAAACACTGGAAAAAGTCTCAAGAGTCATATATTGTTTAAAAAGCTAAGACACAGACAAATCTATGAGTCTTTATTTTAATTTATTCATATTGCCATGTTGTGTTTCCCTCTGTCTTGCTGTAGGTATTCCTGGACCTCCGGAAACATTACAGATATTTGATGTCTCCCGTGATGGCATGACACTCACTTGGTATCCACCAGAGGATGATGGTGGCTCCCAGGTGACTGGATATATTGTGGAGCGCAAAGAAGTGAGAGCAGATCGATGGGTCCGTGTAAATAAAGTACCAGTAACCATGACACGGTACCGTTCCACTGGCCTTATTGAAGGCTTAGAATATGAACACCGTGTCACAGCCATTAATGCAAGAGGGACTGGAAAACCAAGTCGTCCTTCCAAACCCATCGTTGCCATGGATCCAATTGGTAAATATGTTTTGTATAAATCAGGTTTACTGAGGTATAATTTAATGTGGTAAAATTCACTCTTCTTATATAGTTCTATAAGTTTTGGAAAATGTACCACTGTGTAACGACCCTCACAATCAAAATATAGAATATTTCCATCAAGTTAATATTTCTAAAAGCACTTTAAAAACTGTAGATAAATGTAAGATAGTAGGAGTGATCATAAAGCACATTTAAGACAGAGGAAAAGGGAAGAACTATATTTTTAATTTTAATTTTAAGTATTTTTAATTGATAAAATGAATGGAATTTTTACAAAATGAAAAATATTCTAATACAAACAGTCCATATTTCCATAACTCACTGAATTTGTTAGGCAGCACAGTTGATTGTCAGCTTTGCAGCAACTTTAACAAGTATGCTATGGTCTTATTCTTATTCCCAGCTCCTCCAGGAAAGCCTCAAAACCCAAGAGTTACTGATACAACAAGGACATCAGTCTCCCTGGCCTGGAGTGTTCCAGAAGATGAAGGAGGATCTAAAGTCACAGGCTACTTGATTGAAATGCAAAAAGTAGATCAACATGAATGGACCAAATGTAACACCACCCCAACCAAGATTCGGGAGTATACTCTAACACACCTACCTCAGGGCGCTGAGTACAGATTCCGTGTCCTAGCTTGTAATGCTGGCGGACCTGGGGAGCCCGCCGAGGTACCAGGAACAGTCAAAGTCACCGAAATGCTTGGTAAGATATATGATCATCTACTTTCTGCTATAATTGCCTTAAGACTTTTTGCCTACCAAAAAAAAAAAATGCTGAATTGTAACCCTCTCTTTTTCCCCAGAATATCCTGATTATGAACTAGATGAAAGATACCAGGAAGGTATCTTTGTAAGACAAGGTGGAGTCATCAGACTTACCATACCAATTAAAGGAAAACCATTCCCAATATGCAAATGGACCAAGGAGGGCCAAGATATTAGTAAGCGTGCCATGATTGCAACATCTGAAACGCACACTGAGCTTGTGATCAAAGAAGCAGACAGAGATGATTCTGGCACTTACGACCTGGTTCTGGAAAACAAATGTGGCAAAAAGGCTGTTTATATCAAGGTCAGGGTGATAGGAAACCCCAACACTCCAGAAGGGCCACTTGAATATGACGACATACAAGCTCGCTCTGTAAGGGTCAGCTGGAGACCACCTGCTGATGATGGTGGTGCTGACATCTTGGGATACATCCTCGAGAGACGAGAAGTGCCTAAATCTGCCTGGTATACCATTGACTCCAGAGTCCGAGGTACATCTCTGGTGGTAAAAGGCCTCAAAGAAAACGTGGAGTACCATTTCCGTGTTTCAGCTGAAAACCAGTTTGGAATTAGCAAACCCTTGAAATCTGAGGAACCAGTCATACCAAAAACACCACTGAGTAAGTGCTCTTCCAACCACACATTTTACAATTCTTTTGTTTTGAAATGAAAGCCACCAGCCTACAAGATTTGGGACTGTACTCTAACACATGTGTGTTTTCCACTTACAATTCCTAGACCCTCCGGAGCCTCCAAGCAATCCTCCAGAAGTACTGGATGTGACCAAGAGTTCTGTCAGCCTGTCCTGGTCACGGCCCAAAGACGATGGTGGTTCTCGAGTTACAGGCTACTACATTGAACGCAGGGAGACATCAACTGACAAGTGGGTCAGACACAACAAGACTCAGATAACGACCACAATGTACACCGTCACCGGGCTTGTTCCTGATGCTGAATATCAGTTCCGCATCATTGCACAGAATGATGTTGGCCTAAGCGAGACCAGCCCTGCTTCTGAACCAGTTGTTTGCAAAGATCCATTTGGTAAGGAGAGAGTTTCCAAAGGGGTTAGAATCAAAGAGGCAAGCCATCTTTGGTCTTTCTCTTTTATTTCAATAGTAAAGCTGATTTCTTTTTCAATTGTTCTAAAACATTTCAGATAAGCCAAGCCAACCTGGAGAACTTGAGATTCTTTCAATATCCAAAGATAGCGTCACTCTACAGTGGGAGAAACCTGAATGTGACGGTGGCAAAGAAATCCTTGGATACTGGGTTGAATATAGACAGTCTGGAGACAGTGCCTGGAAGAAGAGCAATAAGGACCGCATCAAGGATAGGCAATTCACGATAGGGGGTTTGCTGGAAGCTACTGAATATGAATTCAGGGTTTTTGCTGAGAATGAGACTGGACTTAGCAGACCTCGAAGAACCGCTATGTCTGTAAAGACTAAACTAACTTGTAAGTAGCCATTAGTTCTCTGCTTATGATTTACAAACTAAGCAACATGTTAAGGCTAATTCTTCCTGTATACTAAGTAGATCTCCAGAAAGCTTTATTGGAGAGCAAGTGTTTGGAAAGAAATCACTCCCTGTGGCAATGCACACTCAGGGAATAATTGATACTATATTCTACAGGAAGTCATTCTAAGCACATAACCTCAGCAGATGTTAGGTGCAGTGAACTGAACATCTTCCTAGAGCAATTTCTCCCTTGAATGTAATGGGATTTTTTTAACACTTCCTAACAAGACTTAGGTCAACAAATGTACCCCACTTCAATGAACCTAAATAAGGGCAAAGATACAACAGATTTATAGAGAGAGCTCATATTTCCCCAAAACCCCATACATTGTTAATGCCTCCCAATCAGAAAAAAGCCATTCTCATAATAATGTGATGATATGCTCGCTGAATCTCTATTTTCTATATGACCCCCAATCACTGCGAAGAGTTTTTAAGAATTAGACTCATATGTAAATTATGGTATCTAATAAAGTTTTAGTCAACAGGATAAATTCATTCCTGATATACAAAGACAGAGGATTAAAGATACAGTAGAAATAATAATGCATTAATATAATCTTTCATATATTTCAGCTGGAGAGGCCCCGGGAGTACGCAAAGAATTGAAGGATGTTACCACCAAATTGGGTGAAGCTGCTCAACTCTCATGCCAGATTGTTGGGAGGCCTCTACCTGACATTAAATGGTACCGATTCGGTAAGGAGCTCATACAAAGCCGGAAGTACAAAATGTCTTCAGATGGACGCACACATACGCTGACAGTAATGACAGAGGAACAAGAAGACGAAGGTGTCTATACCTGCATGGCTACCAATGAGGTTGGAGAAGTAGAAACCAGTAGTAAGCTTCTTTTGCAAGCAACACCACAGTTCCATCCTGGTTACCCACTGAAAGAGAAATACTACGGTGCTGTGGGTTCAACACTTCGACTTCATGTTATGTACATTGGTCGTCCAGTACCTGCCATCACTTGGTTCCATGGCCAGAAACTTTTGCAAAACTCAGAAAACATTACTATTGAAAACACGGAGCACTATACTCATCTCGTCATGAAGAATGTCCAACGTAAAACTCATGCTGGGAAATACAAAGTTCAGCTCAGCAATATTTTCGGAACAGTCGATGCCATCCTTGATGTGGAAATACAAGGTATTTTATTTTCATTTTCAGTGGTTTTTATTTTTAAAGAATAAAAAGATCTTGGGAAATACACTGTGAAAACCACTATAATTGTATTTTCCCCCAACAGATAAACCAGACAAACCTACAGGACCAATTGTGATTGAAGCTCTATTGAAGAACTCTGTGGTGATCAGCTGGAAACCACCTGCAGATGATGGAGGCTCCTGGATCACCAATTATGTAGTGGAGAAATGTGAGGCCAAGGAAGGGGCTGAATGGCAATTGGTGTCTTCAGCCATCTCAGTGACAACCTGCAGAATTGTGAACCTCACAGAAAATGCTGGCTATTACTTCCGGGTTTCAGCTCAGAACACCTTCGGCATCAGCGACCCTCTGGAGGTCCCCTCGGTTGTGATCATTAAGAGTCCATTTGGTGAGTACAATCTCTTGTACAATGTCTACAATCTTCATATGGCAAAATTTCATCTTTACATAAAACTCTGTTTAACAGAAATAAATTTTGAAAGGAAATAGCAAAGATTCAGATAAAGTATAAGCGCCTTTTATCTCACTTAAATTGAATTTTTGCATATCTAAAAGGGCAAATATATACCCTATCCCCTTCTTCTTTAAAAAGAAACTTTGTGTTTTGATAAGTTTTTTAGCATTTTTATGGAATAGTTATTCTTAATAGAACTGTGGGTTCCTAACATTTTATTTCTACAAAATAAGCTTTTAATAAAGCTGCTTGTTTTACCTCATAACGCAAATCTTTTTTGTTTCTTTTAAACAGAAAAGCCAAGTGCTCCCGGCAAACCAACGATTACTGCTGTCACAAAAGATTCTTGTGTTGTGGCTTGGAAGCCACCTGCCAGTGATGGAGGTGCAAAGATTAGAAATTACTACCTTGAGAAGCGTGAGAAGATGCAGAATAAATGGATTGCTGTGACAACAGATGAAATTCGAGAAACCGTCTTTTCAGTGCAAAACCTTATTGAAGGTCTTGAATATGAGTTCCGTGTGAAATGTGAAAACCTAGGTGGGGAAAGCGAATGGAGTGAAATATCAGAACCTGTCACTCCCAGATCTGATGTCCCAATTCAGGCACCACACTTTAAAGAGGAACTCAGAAATCTACATGTCAGATATCAGAGCAATGCTACTTTGGTCTGCAAAGTTACTGGTCACCCAAAACCTATTGTGAAATGGTACAGACAAGGCAAAGAAATCATTGCAGATGGATTAAAGTACAGGATTCAGGAGTTTAAGGGTGGCTACCACCAGCTCATCATTGCAGCTGTCACGGATGATGATGCCACAGTTTACCAAGTCAGAGCTACCAACCAAGGGGGATCTGTGTCGGGCACTGCCTCCTTGGAAGTGGAAGGTAAAAACAAATTAGTAAACATCAAGTTGGTGCTAGATGACGTTATTAATTGAGGGGGGAGGTGTTGCACTTAAATACTGTTAGGTATTGCTAAATGTTATTCTTTCTTCTTTTATTCTGATACAGTTCCAGCTAAGATACATTTGCCTAAAACTCTTGAAGGCATGGGAGCAGTTCACGCTCTCCGAGGTGAGGTGGTCAGCATCAAGATCCCTTTCAGTGGCAAACCAGATCCTGTGATCACCTGGCAGAAAGGACAAGATCTCATTGACAATAATGGCCACTACCAAGTTATTGTCACAAGATCTTTCACATCACTTGTTTTCCCCAATGGAGTGGAGAGAAAAGATGCTGGTTTCTATGTGGTCTGTGCTAAAAACAGATTTGGAATTGATCAGAAGACAGTTGAACTGGATGTGGCTGATGTTCCTGACCCACCCAGAGGAGTCAAAGTTAGTGACGTCTCACGAGATTCTGTCAACTTAACATGGACTGAGCCAGCTTCTGATGGCGGCAGCAAAATCACCAACTACATTGTTGAAAAGTGTGCAACTACTGCAGAAAGATGGATCCGTGTAGGACAGGCCCGAGAAACCCGTTATACCGTGATCAACTTATTTGGAAAAACAAGTTACCAGTTCCGTGTCATAGCTGAAAATAAATTTGGCCTGAGCAAGCCTTCTGAGCCTTCAGAACCTACTATAACCAAAGAAGATAAGACCAGAGCTATGAACTATGATGAAGAGGTAGATGAAACCAGAGAAGTTTCCATGACTAAAGCATCTCACTCTTCAACCAAGGAGCTCTATGAGAAATATATGATTGCCGAAGATCTCGGGCGTGGTCAGTTTGGAATCGTCCACCGTTGTGTTGAAACTTCCTCAAAGAAGACATATATGGCCAAATTTGTTAAAGTCAAAGGGACTGATCAGGTTTTGGTAAAGAAGGAAATCTCCATCCTAAACATCGCTAGGCACAGAAACATCTTATACCTCCATGAATCATTTGAAAGCATGGAAGAATTAGTCATGATCTTTGAGTTCATATCAGGACTTGACATATTTGAACGCATTAACACAAGTGCTTTTGAACTTAATGAAAGAGAAATTGTAAGTTATGTCCGCCAGGTCTGCGAAGCACTTGAGTTCTTACATAGTCATAATATTGGACACTTTGACATTAGGCCAGACAATATCATTTACCAAACAAGAAGGAGCTCCGTCATTAAAATCATAGAATTTGGTCAAGCCCGTCAGCTGAAGCCAGGGGACAACTTTAGGCTTCTGTTCACTGCCCCTGAATACTATGCCCCTGAAGTCCACCACCATGATCTTGTCAGCACAGCCACAGACATGTGGTCACTTGGAACACTGGTCTATGTGCTGTTGAGTGGTACCAATCCATTCCTGGCTGAAACTAACCAACAGATAATTGAGAACATCATGAATGCTGAATTTACTTTTGATGAAGAAGCATTCAGAGAGATTAGCCTTGAAGCCATGGATTTTGTTGACCGGCTGTTGGTGAAAGAGAGAAAATCTCGCATGACAGCATCTGAGGCACTCCAGCACCCATGGCTGAAGCAGAAGACAGAAAAAGTCAGTACTAAAGTTATCAGAACATTAAAACACCGGCGTTACTATCACACCCTGATCAAGAAAGATCTCAACATGGTTGTATCAGCAGCCCGGATCTCCTGTGGTGGTGCAATTCGATCTCAGAAGGGAGTGAGTGTTGCTAAAGTTAAAGTAGCATCCATTGAAATTGGCCCAGTTTCTGGGCAGATAATGCATGCAGTTGGCGAAGAAGGAGGATATGTCAAATATGTATGCAAAATTGAAAATTATGATCAGTCTACCCAAGTGACCTGGTACTTTGGTGTCAGACAGCTGGAGAACAGTGAGAAATATGAAATCACCTATGAAGATGGCGTGGCCACCATGTACGTCAAACATATTACCAAATTCGATGACGGCACCTACAGATGCAAAGTAGTCAATGACTATGGCGAAGACAGTTCTTATGCAGAGCTATTTGTTAAAGGTGTGAGAGAAGTTTATGACTATTACTGCCGTAGAACTATGAAGAAAATTAAGCGCAGAACTGATACGATGAGACTCCTAGAAAGGCCACCAGAATTTACCCTGCCTCTCTATAACAAGACAGCTTATGTGGGTGAAAATGTCCGGTTTGGAGTAACCATAACCGTCCACCCAGAGCCTCGTGTAACATGGTATAAGTCAGGTCAGAAAATCAAACCAGATGATGATGACAAGAAGTACACCTTTGAATCTGACAAGGGTCTTTACCAATTAACAATCAGCAGTGTAACTCTAGAAGACGATGCTGAGTATACTGTTGTCGCAAGGAACAAATATGGTGAAGACAGCTGTAAAGCAAAGCTGACTGTAACCCCACACCCACCTCCAACAGATACAACCTTAAGACCCATGTTCAAACGGCTACTGGCAAACGCAGAATGCCAAGAAGGCCAAAGCGTCTGCTTCGAGATCAGAGTGTCTGGCATCCCTGCACCAACGCTAAAATGGGAGAAAGACGGTCAGCCGCTGTCCCTTGGGCCCAACATTGAAATTATCCACGAAGGCTTGGACTATTATGCTTTGCACATCAGGGATACTTTGCCTGAAGACACAGGTTATTATAGGGTCACAGCCACAAACACAGCAGGATCTACCAGCTGCCAGGCTCACCTACAAGTGGAACGCCTGAGGTACGTCAAACATGAATACAAGAGCAAGGAGGAGCGCGAACGACACGTACAAAGGCAAATTGACAAGACACTAAGAATGGCTGAAATTCTTTCTGGAACTGAAAGTGTGCCACTGACACAGGTAGCCCAAGAGGCTCTGAGAGAAGCTGCCATCCTTTACAAACCAGCTATAAGCACCAAGACTGTAAAAGGGGAATTCCGACTTGAGACGGAAGAAAAGAAGGAGGAGAGAAAACTCCGTATGCCTTATGAGGTACCAGAGCCACGCAAGTACAAGCAGACTACCATAGAAGAAGACCAACACATTAAGCAGTTTGTGCCTATGTCTGACATGAAATGGTACAAAAAGATACGTGATCAATTTGAAATGCCTGGGAAACTTGACAGAGTTGTACAGAAAAGACCCAAGCGCATCCGCCTTTCAAGATGGGAACAGTTCTACGTGATGCCTCTTCCACGCTTTACAGATCAATACAGACCTAGATGGCGTATTCCCAAACTGTCTCAAGATGATCTTGAAATGGTGAGACCAGCACGCCGGCGTACACCTTCTCCTGATTATTACTTTTATTACAGACCGAGAAGACGTTCTCTTGGTGACATCTCAGATGAAGAATTACTCTTGCCCATTGATGACTACTTGGCAATGAAAAGAACAGAAGAAGAGAGGTTGCGTCTTGAGGAAGAGCTTGAATTAGGTTTCTCAGCTTCACCCCCAAGCCGAAGCCCTCCACGTTTTGAGCTATCCAGTCTGCGTTACTCTTCACCACAAGCTCATGTCAGGACGGAGGAAACAAGAAAAGACTTCAGATATTCAACCTATCACATCCCAGTGAAGGCTGAGACTAGTACAAGTTACGCGGAACTGCATGAACGGCATGCCCGGGCCTCCTATAGACAGCCGAAACAACGGCAAAGGATCATGGCTGAGAAGGAGGATGAAGAGTTGCTTCGTCCAGTTACTACCACCCAGCGTCTCTCGGCATACAAAAGCGAGCTTGACCACATATCAAAGGAAGAAAAGTCTAGAAAGAAATCAAGACAACAGAGAGAAGTGACAGAAATAACAGAAATTGAGGAAGAATACGAAATCTCAAAACATGCTCAAAGAGAGACATCCTCATCTGTGTCTAGACTGCTGAGACGACGGCGCTCCCTGTCTCCAACTTACATTGAGTTAATGAGGCCAGTGTCCGAGCTGATCCGGCGACGTCCACAGCCGGCTGAGGAATATGAAGACGAATATGAAGATGACACAGAAAGAAGGTCTCCTACTCCAGAGAGAACTCGCCCACGTTCCCCCAGCCCCGTGTCTAGTGAGAGATCACTCTCAAGATTTGAGAGGTCTGCAAGATTTGATATCTTTTCCAGGTATGAGTCCATGAAAGCTGCTTTAAAGACTCAGAAGACCTCAGAAAGGAAGTATGAAGTTTTGACTCAGCAGCCTTTTACGCTGGACCATGCCCCTCGAATCACATTGAGAATGCGCTCCCACAGGGTACCATGTGGCCAAAATACATGTTTTATCTTAAACGTTCAGTCTAAGCCAACTGCCGAGGTTAAATGGTACCATAATGGTGTAGAACTCCAAGAGAGCAGTAAGATTCGTTACACCAACATGAGTGGGGTACTGACCCTGGAAATTCTGGACTGTCATATTGATGACAGTGGAACATACCGTGCTGTGTGCACCAACTACAAAGGTGAAGCTTCTGACTATGCGACCTTGGACGTAACGGGAGGGGATTACACCACCTATGCTTCCCAGCGCAGAGACGAAGATGTCCCCCGATCTGTTTTCCCTGAGCTGACAAGAATAGAGGCATATGCGGTGTCTTCATTTAAGAAAACATCTGAGATGGAAGCTTCTTCTTCAGTCAGGGAAATGAAATCACAGATGACAGAGACAAGGGAAAGTCTCTCATCATATGAACACCATGCATCTGCAGAAATGAAAAGCGCTGCAATAGAAGAAAAGTCGCTGGAAGAAAAATCCACACACAGAAAGATCAAGACAACTTTGGCAGCAAGAATTCTAACCAAGCCAAGGTCCATAACTGTCTATGAAGGCGAGTCCGCAAGGTTTTCTTGTGATACAGATGGTGAGCCAGTACCAACTGTGACCTGGCTGCGTGGAGGACAAGTGATCAGTACTTCCGCCCGCCACCAAGTGACCACCACAAAGTACAAATCGACCTTTGAGATCTCTTCAGTCCAGGCTTCCGACGAGGGCAACTACAGCGTGGTGGTGGAGAACAGTGATGGGAAGCAAGCAGCACAGTTTACCCTGACTATTCAAAAGGCCCGGGTGACCGAAAAGGCTGTGACAGCACCACCAAGAGTCAAATCCCCAGAGCCTCGGGTGAAATCTCCAGAAGGAGTTAAGTCTCCAAAACGAGTGAAATCCCCAGAACCAGTGACTTCTCACCCAAAAGCTGTCTCACCAACAGAGACAAAACCCACACCAACAGAGAAACTCCAGCAGCTCCCAGTCTCTGCCCCACCCAGGATAACTCAGTCCCTGAAAGCAGAAGCTTCTAAAGATATTGCAAAGCTGACCTGTGCAGTCGAAAGTAGTATATTATCTGCAAAAGAGGTCACCTGGTATAAAGATGGCAAGAAACTGAGGGAAAATGGACATTTCCAGTTTCATTATTCGGCAGATGGTACCTATGAGCTCAAAATCCATAACCTCACTGAATCCGATTGTGGAGAATACGTTTGTGAGATTTCTGGTGAAGGTGGAAGTTCCAAAACTAACTTCCAGTTTACGGGACAAGCCTTTAAGAGTATCCATGAGCAGGTATCAAGCATAGCAGAAACTAAGAAATCAGCTCAGAAAACTGCTGAGTCAACAGAAACCAAGAAATCAGTTCAGAAAACTGCTGAGTCGACAGAAACCAAGAAAACAGCTCAGAAAACCACTGAGTTGACAGAAACCAAGAAAACAGCTCAGAAAACTGCTGAGTCAACAGAAACCAAGAAAACTGAGCCAAAAGCTCCGGAACCAATTTCCTCAAAACCAGTAATTGTTACTGGGCTACAGGATACAACCGTTTCTTCAGATAGCACTGCTAAATTTGCAGTGAAGGTTACCGGAGAACCCCGGCCAACTGTCATCTGGACAAAAGATGGAAAGGTAACCAGTCTTAAATGTCCCTTAATTGTATCTTCTAAAAAGTAACCTCTTCCCTCATCCCCATCTCCCAAAGAAAGTTTAAAATTAAATCATTTTTTAAAACTCAACTCACTTGCATTCTACAGGCTATTACACAAGGAGGTAAATATAAACTCTCTGAAGACAAAGGAGGATTCCTCCTAGAAATTCATAAGACTGAGACCTCTGACGGCGGGCTTTATACTTGCACAATAACAAATTCAGCCGGCTCTGTGTCCTCTAGCTGCAAATTAACAATAAAAGGTAGGTTGGCTTTGATTCTTACCAACATTTTTCAGAAGATGACATTAACAGAACATTTCTAAACATTCTCCCTTACACACACATACACACACACAAGAAAGTACTAAAATAAAACTGTTTTCCAAATCCTAGAATACCATTTATACACAAATGTAGAAATGCACATATGTGAAGTTAGCATATACTTTTATATTATCTTTAAAAACACACATCAAATAGTGCCTAATCGTATGTGGTGTTATATAAGATTCCACAGAGTCAGCCTCTGCTTCCAGGAATGTTTAGGAATAAAGTCAGGTGAATACACAAAATGGCATGGCTTCCCCAAACCTTCACTTTTGCTAATTTTCCAAGGCAATGCAAAGTTAATGAAACAACCAGATCAGTTTTCCCAGTTAAAATTAGTTTGCTTTCATCTCAGTCTTCTAAAACATGTCAGTGTTTTTTATTAATCAAAATCTCCTAAATCCTTTGACTATTCTTTTCAAGATTTTTTTTCCCATAAGAATCATCTTCAATTTAGTTTAGTTTAAGGAGTCATTATACTGATCACAAAAGTCACGCATGACAATTTTCCAAGATTGGGGCTAAGAAAGAATTAGGTACACCTACACTGCATACAGAAGTCAACATTTTTTCTTTGTATTTTATTCACACGCAGAAGCTACAAAAGAGTAAAGGGTGGGGCCTCTTTCTGGTTAAGTTTGCCTTACAGAAGTTTCTTTTTTAGCTGTAAAAGACACTGAGGCGCAGAAAGTATCCACACAAAAGACCTCTGAAATTACATCCCAGGAGAAGGCAGTAGTCCAGGAAGAAATTTCCCAAAAAGCCCTAATTTCTCAAGAAATCAAGAAGTCAGAGGTGAAATCTCAGGAAAAGTTAGCCATGAAGGAGGAAGCTTCAAAGGTTCTGATTTCTGAAAAAGTCAAGAAATCAGAAGCAGCTTCCCTGGATAAATCCATTGTCCATGAGGAAATCTCTAAAACATCACAGGCATCCGAAGAAATCAGAACTCAGGCCGAGGTGAAGGCATTCTCTACTCAGATGAGCATAAATGATGGTCAGAAAGTGACTTTAAAAGCCAACATTGCTGGAGCCACTGATGTGAAATGGGTACTGAATGGAGTAGAGCTAACTAACTCCGAGGAGTACAGATACGGTGTCTCAGGCAGCGATCAGACCCTAACCATCAAGCAGGCCGGTCACAAAGATGCAGGAATCCTCACCTGCATCGGCAAAACCAGCCAAGGAATCGTCAAGTGTCAGTATGATCTGACCCTGAGCAAAGAACTCTCAGATGCTCCAGCCTTCATCTCACAGCCCAGATCTCAAAACGTTAACGAAGGACAAAATGTTCTCTTTTCTTGTGAAATCAGTGGCGAGCCATCCCCAGAAATCGAATGGTTTAAAAACAACCTCCCGGTAAGTTTAATTATGAATACAGTATTGAAGAAAATTTAAAATACCATATCTACTCCTGAAGAGCTCAGAGGAATACTTCTCTTTTTCCTCCTTCTTTTTAGATTTCCATTTCTTCAAATATCAGCGTAAGTCGCTCTAGAAATGTATATTCTCTTGAAATCCGAAATGCATCTGAAAGCGACAGTGGGAAGTACACAGTTAAGGCCAAAAATTTCCGTGGCCAGTGCTCAGCTACTGCTTCTCTGACGGTCCTTCGTAAGTATATCTTTGCCATTTTCCTTACTCGCTTAAGGCCTTTATGTGTTCTTTTGTCTTTGTCTTCTGCACACAGCAAACTCTCTGAAGCCTTGTTAAATTCCATGTGTAAGAGGCACAGGCCTCCTGTGTGAATTCATCCTTATGGCCAGAGTTTCTTTATAGCTCAACAGAATGTGGATGAGTTAACTTTCAAGGCAAAGCTACCAACTGCCCTATTACATTTATTTTCAGAGTGTACTATATATATTATTTTCTATATGCCTAATCATTTTTCTCCTAGTGATTCTAGCGCCTGCATGTAATGTAATGATAGAAATATCAGGATTTGTTTCTTGGAGACATTGAGCTGGCTCTTGACAAATGTATGTATATATGTATTTGCTTATGCTTCCACAGCAAATTGTTCGGGTTACACTTCTGTATGTGTGTGTTTAAGTTTTCCATTTCTGTGAGTCAGTGTCACATGTCACCAATTAACCAGATGTCATTGGTGTTCACTGTGTATCTGCTATGCTCCACAGCTCTAGTTGAAGAACCTTCCAGAGAGGTAGTATTGAGGACAAGTGGTGACACGAGCTTGCACGGAAGCTTCTCGTCTCAGTCAATGCAAATGTCGGCCTCTAAGCAGGAGGCCTCCTTCAGCAGTTTCAGCAGCAGCAGTGCTAGCAGCATGACTGAAATGAAATTTGCAAGCATGTCTGCCCAAAGCATGTCCTCCATGCAGGAGTCCTTTGTAGAAATGAGTTCCAGCAGTTTTATGGGAAAAGCTAGCATGACGCAACTGGAAAGCTCAACTAGTAGAATGCTTAAAGCAGGCATAAGAGGTGAGCAATAAAATTTCTGGTAGAGGTAGACAAGCCTAGTGGTATAGTCTTTAGTACATACAATTCAGTAGAAAGCAAATCATTATTTATTCAGTGATCCTAAAACGTTTTTGTTGTTGTTTCATAAAGGAGTTCCACCTAAAATTGAAGCTCTTCCCTCTGACATCAGCATTGATGAGGGCAAAGTTTTAACAGTAGCCTGTGCTTTTACGGGTGAGCCTACTCCGGAAATAACGTGGTCCTGTCGTGGAAGAAAAATTAAAAATCAAGAACAACAAGGGAGATTCCTTATTGAAAACACAGATGACCTGACAACTCTGATCATCATGGACGTACAGAAACAAGATGGTGGAATTTATACCCTGAGCTTAGGGAATGAATTCGGATCTGACTCTGCCACTGTGAATATAAATATTCGATCCATTTAAGAGGGCCTGTGCTCTCATACTCAGACTCATTCTTAACCTTTCACAAACGATCCACATGGACTAATCTTTCTGATCTGTAAATATTTAAAAAGAAGAAGTAGTTTTGTATCAACCTAAATGAGTCAAAGTTCAAAAGTATGCATTTCAATCTTTTCATAATTGACCTAAGAATATTATACATTTTCTAGTGACATGTACATACTGTATATAGCCGGATTAACGGTTATAAAGTTTTGTACCATTTATTTTATGACATTTTACACTGTAACTTTTGAAACTAACTGTTGGTAGGAGAAAGTTACTTATGGAACGAATACCCTGCTCAACACTTAATCAATCTTTGTGCCTCAACATAATGTTGATGTCTAAGTATGCCTCAATGGGTCGAGAAATTCCCCATTGAAGATGTCCTATCCACCTAAAAGAAGATGCTGTGCACATCACCTGACATGTGCACCAATACCTATCGAATCAGAAATGTAAGGCATTGGTGATGTTTGCATTTACCCTCCTGTAAGCAACACTTTAACGTCTTACATTTTCTCTGATGATGTCACACTCAAAATTATCATGACTTAAATATTACCAGAGCAAAGTGCAACGGCCAGCACTTTGTTCGCTCATTTTACACTGTCTCTGACCATAGAGAGTGCCTGGATAGCTTGGAAAAGTAACATCGCCTGGCCATCCCCTCATTTAACCAAGCTATTCAAGTATTCCTATGCAGGAGCAGTGCCACCTCTTGGAGGTCCCAGGGTGCAGCCAACGCCTTCGTGTGGTAGCTCGAAATTTAAATTACACCTCAGAAACCGGGGCAACTAAGCAATGAGCCGCAGCAAAAAATCAACAAGAATAAGAACCAAATAAAGCTGTCGTTAACTTTAAAAAAACAACATCATGACTAACTGCCCAAAAGGTCAATTTGATGTAGTTCTTTTCATGCAGGTATAAATTCAATTGTTAGTTATAATTGTTGGACCTCCTTGAGATAGTAACAACAAAATAAAGCAAGCTATCTGCACCTCAAAATGTGTGGGTGGTGGTTTTCTGTGGACATCTGGGGTGGGGAGGCATGCGCCTTCACGGATCACAGAAATGATCACAGATCAGAGAAAGCAACTCCAGTACAAAATAGCCCATACTAAGTTCTTTAAAGCAAATATTTAAACTATTGTGTTGAATGTATTCAACAGTTTTTTAAAAAGCATAGATAGGGTTCTCGTGGATAAATTTATCCCCGAAAGTTAAGAAAAATCCCTCAAATTAACAGATTAAATCTTCTACACTTATCAAGACAAATATTTTTTTTGGAGCTGATTCAACTAAATCCATCAAAGATATTGAACATCTACAATTCACAATATTTTGTGCTGGACACCACGTGGAACAAGACAAAGATGAGCAAGATGATATAGACCCTGTCCCTGAAGGACTGTAGGGAAGAGAAATATGACAACAGAATCCATGTTGACCACTGTAGCTCCAAATTGAGGCAGAACAAATAAAGGTCCTCAGCACTAAAGAACTTGTTTTAAATGGTATAGTCCTACATGCTTTTTTAAACAACTGATCTATACTTGATAATAAAATATCTAGTGCCAGAAAAATCTATATTTATCCATTTCAGTTAGATAATCATAATTATAAACCTATAAAGTTGATTATTTGCCTAAATTATCATCTCCTAAATGTAAGTACAAGTTACAAATTAAGTACAATTACCTCTTAAACCTAAGTACCAGTAGCCAAAGCTGAAGCACATGACTGTCGATTTTTATTCTCCAAAAGAATATCTTGGGTCTCCACTGATTTATTCAGCAAGTATTCTGTCTTGAGTCACATTCCGTAAAAGCAGAACCTGAGAAAGGAATTTTTTTTCTTTTCTTTTCTTTTCTTTTTGTGAGGAAGATTAGCCCTGAGCTAACTGCTGCCAATCCTCCTCTTTTCACTGAGGAAGACTGGCCCTGAGCTAACATCCATGCCCATCTTCCTCTACTTTATATGTGGGACGCCTGCCACAGCATGGTGTGCCAAGCGGTGCCATATCCACACCCGGGATCCCAACCGGCGAACCCTAGGCCGACCAGAAGCAGAACGGCGAACTTAACCACTGCACCACCGGGTGACCCCTAGGGATTCCTGTATAAGTAATTTTTTGAGAGATTGCTCTCAGGAAAAAGGGGATGAGGGAAGCAGGGCTGAGGAAGAAAGCTAAGCTAGAATGTGGTCTCAGCGGCAGCTTCAGCGGATCCCACCGAGAGCGTCAACTGTACCAGAGTTGGTTCCATCTTGGAACAAGGGGGCTGACATTTTGCACCCCCTTATCGGCTAGTCAGTGGCTACAGGCTGTGAGCTTGGGCGGGGGTTGGGTGGGGGTGGGGGTAGATAACCTCCCAGGCTGGAGGGGTCCCTTTTCGCCAGAGCAATCTCTGCAGTCTAGGGCCACTAAACAGCCAACACTTAAGAAACCCTGGGTCGGATACACATACCCTGGGGGATCTGGGAGGTACCAAGAGCATCCACTACACCACCTAACAACTTTAAACGCCCATTCTTACCTTAAAATGAGACGCGTGACTTACAGAGTGATTCCTGAGGACAATTCCCAGCCCCGACACGCTAATATTCTCACATGTCCTATCCGTGGCCGAGATGCAGTCCGTGTTGCTGAGAATTCTAAAGCTGAAAGGATTGCGCTCTTCTGTAGTTGCGTCCCCCAGGCCCTGAGATCCAGCTTGGACCTGAGGGAGAAGGGAGGGGCAACGACCTACCCAGCGAAGGAGATCTACGCTAAAGGCCAGGCCTAGCTTCTTTTTATGTACTAGAGGAAGCCCGCGGCCTCTCAAAACGCACAGTGTGGCGGTGAGGCGCATCTGAGAGGATCGCAAAGGGAGGATCCTGGGCAGTCCGTCGGAGGCACTCCTGCTAGAACGACAAGAACCCTTTCCGGGTTTACCAGCCAGACTCCTTCCCCTAGCTCCTCCAAGAACAGGGCTCCCTGGCGGAGGTGCGGAGAGCGGGAGAGGATTCCTGCTCCGCACCGCCCCACCTTCAGCAGCCCCGGGAGTAACTTCTCAGCGTCATTGCATCACTTCCGAGTCAGACCACCTTTCTCTCCCCATGTCGACAGGGGGCGACAGAGAGCAAAAAGCCTCTGCCTTCTCCCGGATTCCAACCCATTCGATCCACAAAACCCATGAGGGGTATTCCCTGTCATCCTGCTCCTCTTTTTGCTGACTCCTTTCTGTCTGTTTTATAAACCCCAGTGCCTGGCTACCTATAAGCACCATAATGTAGGAATTACACATCGGCACTCAAAGCCCAGAGTACCAAGCTCAAATCTTGGATCTGCTATTTACTAACTTGTGTGACCTGGGGCAGGTAATGAACTCCGTTCCTTGATGTTCTCATCCATAAAATGGAAATAACAACATCAGTCTCACAGAGTTGTTGTGAAGATTAAACAAATTACATGTAACACTCTTAGAGCAGTGCCTGGCACAGGACCCTGTCAATACGAGGGGACATTATTATATGAGGGCCCACCGTGCTGAACATTGCAGTCAGGGACCAGAGAAGCAGCATTTTAGAGCAGACCTCGCATAGGTCTCACTCATGATCGCTAGGCCTGTTATCTTGCTGGGGCTGCAGGAACAAAGTACCACACATTGGGTGGCTTACACAACGGAAAGGCTGGAAGTCCAAAATCAAGGTATCAGCAGGTTGCTTCCCTCTGAGGGCTGTTAGGAAAGGATCTGTTCCAGGCCCTTCTGCTTGACTTAAAGATGATCATCTTCACGTTCACATAGCATCCTCCCTGTGTACATGCGTGTGTCCGAATTTCCCGTTGAGAAGGATACCAGCATATTAGATTAGGGTCTACCCTAAATACCTCATTTTAACTTTAGTATCTCTGTGAAGACTCTATCTCCAAATAAGGCCACCTCCTGAGGTACTAGGGGCTAAGACTCCAACATATCTTTTTTGGGGGGACACAATTCAACCCATAACACTAGAATGATGGCCATGGAACAACGTATTTTTATAGGAAGTATTTTGATGGAATTTCTCAAAAGATAGATTTATTGTCTCTATCCAATAGTAGCTGATTACATCGATGAACCATGTAGAGGTAGGTCAGAAATCAGAAACAGCCAGTAAAATAACAGGTTAAATTGACAGTCTCCTTGGTGACTGATTGAAGAATAATGTTTTATGATCGTGCTCCAGGAAGAGAAAGTAGTTTGTATTTCCTTACTCTGCCCTAAATATAACTTAGAGACATTCAGGCAAAGAAAGTCCAGTTTCCTTGTAAGAGGAGAAAATAGTGTCTGCTAGATAAATAGAAGGACTTTTGAAAATAAATCGGCCCATCAATTTTGATTCTAAGGTCATAAAAAATGAAAGCTTAGTTTTTTTGCCTTTTGGTATTTTAGGATCAATATGTCCCACTCTTCCTCAAGAAGTTAGTAGATGTTTTGAAAAAAAGTGTTTCACAGCAAAATAAACTTAGGGATTAGGTAATCATACTTCTTTATGCAGGACTTCTTGGAACCTTTGATGAGCTAGTATGTGTTGTGATTCTCCAAGAGCTGACAGACACAGTACTCCCCAAACTTATCTGATGATGCAACTGTTTTCATTGGTGCTGCATGTGATGCTGGCTGAGACAAGCTACAGCAGGTGGAAACATGGAAGGTGTGAAGAGGACTAGATCTTGTAGGAGGAGGAACTGGATATCACCTGATAAATGAAATAAAGTGCTATGATTAAAAAGAAAAAAAAAGAATCTAAAGAGTTTGCGAGCACCTTGCTGAGGCATCTATCTGATCCAGTCAGAGAAATGGGGAACAGTCAGGTTAGAGGACATTACATGGAAAAGCTGCGACCTGGAGTGTGGGGTGAGATAAGGAGGGGTGGGGCCGGCTTTCTAGGCGGAGGACCTTTGCACCTGCAGAGCCTGGGGGAGGGGAGGAAGGATAAAGGTTAGCAAGGCTGGTGCAGGAACCTCTGAAGGGCTGGGGCAAGAGGCGGGGCACCACTGCAGAAGGCCTCGTACACCACATTATAGGGTTTGGGCTTTTCTGTCAGAGGGAAGGGGAACCATGAAAGAGATTTAAGCAAACTTGTTACTTGCATAAATTTTAGTTTTACAAAGTCTTTAGCCATTCTGGGAAAGTTATGACATTTTTTTGCCATTCTACATCAAAGAGCTTATTTCCTCCTGGGGGGACTCCACTCACACAAAGACTTTTACCTGCCACCAAATTTCTAGCCCATAGTGGCCCTGTGATTGTAGTCCCAGGGCTTTCTAGCCATTCGTGGAAAGACCTTTCTTAAGATTGTCTGAGGACTTAGGCTAGGAGACTCTCCAGGCACAGGAAGAGGTGTGGGGAAGAGGGGTGACTTGTGGAGATGGGAGGGCACCTTACTGCTCGCAGGCTTCTCAGTGACAAGGACCACTGCTGTGGAATTGGCAGTGGAGAGGTACAAGAGTCCAGCCCAGCAAGCCAAGTTCTCCTGAGGATGTGGTGTCAGGAATGTGGCTCCTGGGGCTCCCGCTCCATTTTAAGAAAAGGTGGGAAGCAAGTAAGAAGAGTGGGCAGGTCCTCTAATGCTTCCCAATCTGTCAGGAAATTCCTGCAAAAGGAGCATGTCCTGAAAATCAGGATTCCAAACCTAAAGTTCATGCTTCTCCTAGAATCTCTAGGCATTCAGGAGCCCCCTGAGATTATGCCTAAGTATATTTTCTAGGGACATGATTCCTAATTTTCATTTCAGTTTTAAAGATGCCAATGATTTTAAAAGCTTAAGAGATACTGCTCCACATGTTTCACAGAGAGATTAGCCCAATAGATGCGCAGGCCATCTGAGAAATACCTTCACACGGCTCCCCCTAAAAAGAGGCAGGGATACGCCCCGCTTTGGAGACCCCTTCCAGGCACTGGTGCTCAGGACTCATTTCCTTCTGCAGTCATGTGGGGCCGCTGCTAATGAGCCTTGTGTTGGTGTGTCCCTAGCTAAAGACCCTCCTGAACCAGCCAGAGCCTCAAGGACAAATGCTTCTTGCTAAGGATGTAATAGGTACAAATTCCCTGAGTTAGAGGGGAAGTCTCTCTAGGGACAACATCTAGGGATGTTGGGGGGACCCCCTTTGACACCAGTCTCAGCCTTAGAGAGGAAGATGGGGACAGAATTCTTTCTTGCAGTTGCAACCCATGAATGAAGTCAGCTTTTTGTTGCCAGTTCATCTGAGATCCCTATGACCTTTTGTTAGATTTTAGTCAGGTGAGGCACATAGGTACTCCTCGTTCCCCAACCTGCTGAGAACCTCAGCCCACATCCCTAAGGGAGGCTGGCAGTTCCTCCTCTCCTCTTACTTCCCTGCCCTGAACAACCCCAAGAAGCTGGAGAGAAGGGACACCATCAGGCCAAAACCAGACAGGAGGCTGAGATGTCCTGTCCTAATAAATAGAAGGACCACTAAGGGGAGGAGAATGAGGCCTCCTGGAGCTATCTACCAGAAGGAAAGCTGAAAGTAGAGATTACTGGGATCTAGAGTGCTCAAATAACATGCCCCAAATCACATGGTTAGTAGCAGAGCTGGAACTAGAAGCCAGGCCTCTGTTTATCAGTGTGGTCTTGCCCCCTCTTCACAACACCGAAAATCAAACCTGCTGGAGGGTGAGAGGGCAAGAGAGTGTTTAGGGAGAAGAAGGCTCTGTTCCACTTTCAGGGTCATTACAGTTCTAGGGCAGGGTGGACAACAAAATCCCCCCGGGGTCACTTCCCGTAAAAGGGCCCCCAGTACCAGCATTGTCAAGTCTTCTTTCCAGGAAGCTAAGGCCTGAAGTGCTGAACCCTTTACTGGCATCTGCAACATAGCCAGGAAATAGGGTGCTTATGTGACCCAGGATGTCACGTGAACAGATAGCAGTGGGAGAGCCAAAGCTCTCTGGAAACAATGTTATGGGCCCTAGAGAAATGACAGAAAAGAACCTTTCCAACGTTCGAGCAGGGAGGTATCCTGACAAAACCATCGGCCTGATTCTTGGTGGGTGCTGAGACAGAGGGAAGCCAGCTGAGATTCCCAGAGTGTTGAAGGCAGGGGACTGCAGCCATGATAAGGCAGGTTTCTGAGAGCTGGACTCCGGGTAGACATTATTCCAAAGAACGTGAAGGATTCGGTTTTATTCATTTCAGCTTGAGACTAGGATGAGTAAATTTCTCACTTAAAGTTAAATTTCTTTCTCTTCCAAAGAATTCTCAAGATAAAGGTATGTATGAAGAAGTATCCTTACAAGGACTATAGTTTTTATTTTTCCTTAATACACAAGGCAGCTGGGAGAAGGCACTGAAAGAGCACGGCCTTCAACTCGGTGACCATTCTTTGAGCTCCCTACTCTTTCCCATCTTAGGGATAGAGGAGTTAGGTGGTGATGGTGACAGTGGTGGTTGTCTCCTTCACATGTGCTCCAGATCAGGAAATCATCTCTAGCTATTAACCTGCTGACGTGAGCACACAGTACGAGTTTCATTTTCCAACCATGTGTGAAAATGTCCCAACTTAGGACAGAAAACCAAAAGTAGAAGCAAAAGGCAGGGTGTATCAAGATGGACATTTATCCTAATACCACCTCCAACAGTGCCTCTCAAATTTTAAAGTGCATAGGAATCACCTGGGGGTCTTGTTCAAATGCAGAATCTGGTTCAGCAGATCTGGGGTGGGGGCCTGAGAGTCTGCATTTCTAACAAGCTCCCAGGTGAAGCCAATGTGCTGATCCTCAGACCATGCTAAAAAAGACCTGGAAAAACATTTGGCCTTTCAGGCTGTTAGATGATGGTGCAAACTTTAATGCTGTATATAGACATATACCTCTTCTTAAATACAACCATCAGGAATGGGAGTTTCCATCTAGCTCAGTAGTCTCAACCTTGGTACTCATTGGAATTAGTGGGAAGCTTTAAAGAATACTGATAAATGGGTCCCACCCCCAAAGATTCTGCTGTAATTGGTCCAGGTCACCCTAGGCCTTGGGAAGTTTAAACACTCGTAGGGGTTTCTAATGTGCAGCTGTAGTGGAGAACCCCTGATCTGGCCAAATAAAGTGATCCACTTAAACCTGTCATTTAAAGCTTAACTATTATTTCTCCTAATAGCTTTTCTCACATCACAGCACTAACTTTAATTGAGGCCAATCAGATTTTACATTTAAACGTGCAGCAAACCAGTTGTTCTATTTTTTTAAGTGAAGGGTTATCCTTCCTTAAACTTCCAAAACATGCTGTACTTCGATTTTTCTTAGTGACATGGCAAATTTATTAAACATTTTCCCCCACACTGTTGACATGGCTCAGTTTTATTGATTTATAAAATTGCTACAATACTTTAAACAAGCAGAATTTTCACAATGAAAATAGAGTACACCTTTGGCATTTGGAAGAGAAAAAAAGAATACTCACAAGATAAGTATACATATATTTTTTAATGAAGTTTATTTTTCCCCTGGGAATAAAAATCCTATTCTGAAATGTTTCAAAATTAAAGTGCTTAGTTATATCAATCTAAAGCCGTATTTGCTGTTAGTCTACTAAGTTTATTTAGAGACTAGTTTTTCTATCAATTTCAATATTTCCAATTTATTTAACTTCTAAGTTACAAATTATCCATTTAAATACCCACAAACTCTTGTTGCAAGAACCATTATATGTATTAGTTACAACTAACCAAAAATAAAGACACTGAAAAGGAAAAATAAAAAAAAATCATGTGCTTATGTTTTCAATAATATTTATACACACAAAGAAAAGGCTATTTTTCTTAAAAATCATGATATTTTCTAACACTTGCCTATTTATGTTTAGGTTAAAATAACAGTTGGTGTGCAAATGTAAATAATAAATGCTATTCAACTAGTTAACTAAAAAAAGTGAAAATTTAGGAAAGCCAATTATAATTAAGATAGTCAATTTATCTAAACCATTAAAAATAAAGCAGTGAGTTTTAAGTGCACTCAAGAATTAGAAAGCAAAGATGAATACTGGCAACATAGCACTTAGTAAGTATCCAATGAATATTGACTGAACAAAGTTTGTTTTTAAGATGAATAAATATATAAGCTATTCTAAATTTAAATGCCCCCTTGAACTCACCAGCCTTCCCAAGTGATTCTTTTCTTTCCCTAAACAGTCCACCAAATATGGAGACATTGAGTAGGGTATTTTGGGGACTCTATAATCATCAATCAAAAATGGAGAAAAAATTACAAATATCGAATCATTATGTTGTATAACTGAAACTAATATAATGTTATATGTCAATTATACCTTAATTAAAAAAAAGAAATAAACTTCTATTTTGTTTGAGCCATTAAAAAAATGAAGAAAAGATAAAGTGAATAAGAAGGGGGATAAAAAGAAAGGTAGAATGGAAAAAGTTCATATGACTTTCTCTTTGGCTAATTATAAATAACATTGAAAAGCTCTTAGAAACTTACTTTTAACATTCAACCATGATTTTTATAACATACAACCATGATTTCTTCAGAGCTGGTAAAAAGGAAAGGCTGAGATAACAGAATTTTAAAAACCAGGGGCAAGAAAAATCACAGTGAGTCTTTTAGTTTTTGTAGATCAAGCTAGCAATGGACTTGAATGATTAAAAACATTATCTAAAACCATATCCACTCCTTAATCCCTTCACACTCCCCCCAAAGAAAGAAAAACACCTGCAGGAGTGGAATCTGAAAGTGGCAGATGCAGACATTTTAGAAGAAGGAGCCACATGTCCCCAAAAAAGAGACTTGTTATGAAGCCAAAAAATGATAGGTCATTGGTACATTTTGCTGGCTTCATAGCTCAAGCCGTATTCAAGGACAATGTGTGGCCAACATGGCCTGATTCACAAAGCAAGAAAGAAAAGTTGCAATCCGTATATTTCTCCCCCAAAAGTCATGGCCTATATTTTAAAAACACAGCAAGGAGAAAGAAGGGCAACTTGTCTTTCTAAGGAGGTGTGCTACTTATGCAAAATCACAAAGGAACTAAAACTCTTCTCTCAAGTGATGACTAAGGGTGATCTAAACACAAAAAGTAACTATGTAAAACACTGGTATGCTATTGAATTTCACTTGCTAAATGCAGACTTTTTAAAGTTTGTTTTAAAAGCATGGCACTGTTTTTTTCCTGAGCACATGTCAAGGTTGCAAAGGTCTTTGAATTCACAAAGGCACTGCTAGTAAGTGAATGGTGTGCATTACTCGTGCACACATATACACCTGGCCTGAAGAAAGAGGTGATGGGCTATTTTTGTTTGCATTTTAAAAATATACGTATGATTAAGTTCATTCTAGTGTGATAATAGAAACTGAAAACAGGGAATCAATTATAGTTGCTCAACTTTGTTTACTGTGAGGGCTTAAAAAAAAAATAATCTAGCCAAGTTGTGCAAACTCCGACCATAATCATTGCCCTGTATTAGGGATGACAGAATATCCTTGCCAGCAGTCCCCACACCCTCCTACCAAGCCCATGGCAGACAGCATTAATCAAGTAGTAGGTCACTCTCTGCTGATCCTAGCTTCAAACTCAGAATCCCTGGAAGCCACAACTAATTGATCAGAGTTGGCACAGAAGGAAAAAAAATTAAAAGACAGTACGTCATCCATGGTCACGATGCTAAATACAAGTATTATTGCCACACACTTTTCTCCGGCCAATCATTGCAAAACAAGAAAACAAACAAAAATATAATAAAGCCAACTAACAGTTAATACGTGACTTGTATTCTAAGGCCTCTCCCATGGGGTATCATGATGGCAAGGGGCTCCGGACAGTGTTGTGAGTATGCCAATTCTGCAGGCATGCTGAAACACTGGATAACCTAGCAACTCCAAGCAACCACAAATACCCCAGGAAAGGGGCACAGTATAAAAATTTCCTATTTAATTCAAGTACAGAGCCTGATTCTGGTGGTAAGAGTTAAAAGGTATTTATTGTATGCTCATTTACCACATAAAATTGTCCAATGAAGGCTTTTAGTCATGTGGACACGCATACATTCCAAGACAGCAATCCGATGCTTGATCCTTACCATCTCTCAGCCACACTTTTGATTGCTGTCAAACAAACAAAAAAACCACAACTCTATTTTGACCAAGTCCTGGTAACTTCTGGAGCAAAGTCGTTTTATTTTTGTAGTTAAACATTTAAAATCAACTGTAAAACTAAACAGAAAGCTTTATCTCGAAATAAAATGATTCCAAGTTAGATTGTCCACAACCCAGAAACCATGCATACAGACCTGCACACACATACACACGATTAAAGAAAGCACTAGAAACTCTAGGATTGTCTTTCAAAAGAAAATGGCCTCATTCTAGATATCTAGAAAAAGCAGTCAATTCACAGTTCCTCGCATAGAGGGATTAAAAAGAAAATAAAAGAGCTAGAATGCCTGTCAGGTCAACATCGGCAGAGGTCAGAATTAGTCTACTGCCACATGCACAAAATACTTGTAAAACAACATATAGAGTCATCTCCTTTCTTACCAGCTGCATCATAGATGTGCCACTGTTTATTGAATCACTTTGCTATTGATGAGCTAATCTGAATGACTGCAATGTACATGTACATAAAATAATAGTGAACATGTAGGGAAAGGTCTGGAAGGATACACACCAGAAAGGAGTGGTTACCCCTGGGGAGCGGGGGTGCCAAGGCAAACTTTCACTTTATTCGTATTGTCTAAATGATAATTTAATAAAGAGGAATTTATGATTTAATATATTCAGGAACTGCTTTAAAAAGATAAGAGGAAGGGTAGGAAATAACCCAGCTCTCTCAGAATCCAGAGTGCTGGGAGACAGATGATGGCACTGAGAGGGACTGAAAAGTTTTCCTAGAACACCTCCTTTTCATTACACATAACTCATTATTTTTCATTCCTAACCAGCCACCTCTCATCCAAAATGACAGCCTCTGCCTACTAATACCAAGAGAGGTTGGGAAAGAAAAGGGTGTGTGGGTATAGCTCCTGGTGGCTGTGGATCCACAAAGGTGATATGATTCTCTCTCCTTTGTTCCTAACTGTTCCCATGCTACCAAATCTGGAAATATACTTTACATTGAGATTTAAGAGGGTAAAACAGTCTTTGTGACAAACTTTCAAAAGCACAAATATCAACAGCATCCTCCTCTCACTCTGACAGAATAAAACTAAGGAGGAAATTCATTACAGAGTCATACATTTCTGACCACATTACCCATGGAAACAACCCCTCATTGGTGGCAAAGGAATTGCTTAATGTGTTAATATCCCTGTACATTAATTCATTGATCTATCACAAGTAACCAAAACTTAATCTGCCCTGCCGTACATTCTGGGTTTCGTGGATAAATTCTGGGTTAGTTATTTATGTGGCAACGAACGCTAGTCCAGAGGCACATGAAGTAAAATACTAAATAAAATAAACAGATCATTTAAATACTTAGTATTTCAGGATACAGTAACAAAATATTCCTCATTCTAATCAATCCCGTCTGAGTTAATCCTGGTTGTGTGCATCTTGGTTGCTCTTGTATTCCTTCCTGTACTTTAACATTTATGTGTAGAGGCTAAAATGAGGTAAAGCAACTGGCCCATCGTAAGTGTTCCAAAATGTTTTATTATCAAAGAGACCAAGAGAAGTTGTTTTGAGGGGAAGGGGAGCACATTATGGGCCAGAAGAGCAAATCCCATCCTATGAAAAGATAGAGATTAGTAACTGCATTTGGAGATGAGGCAGCATAAGGGCTCCAAAGATGCAGACATCAAAGTTCCAGAGACGAACTATCAAAGCAAATAGTAAGGGGACATAATAAAGACAATATTATTCACATCTAGGGGAGGGGAAATGCCAGCAGCAGGCCAACAGCAGGCACTGTTTGACTCTAGCCATGTCTACCTGTTTCATCTGTACTACCAAAGTTATCGTGATAATTTGCAAAGAGGTTTATTCACACTAAGCAACTGGCCAATCCTTTCGTAGAAAAATTTCTTATCTCTAGCAGTACTGATATTTACAACCATTTGTCACAACCATGGGACTCTAGTGAGAGAGAATGCAAATCTCCTTACAAATAAAAATCCCCTTCCCCAAAGTATGCAGCTCACTATTCATAAAAAGAGGAGGGCAATCAGCTACTCCCACTTCACCACTGCGAATGAGAGTTGTGTGTTATCACATGCAATCTGGACACAGAGAAGATACCTGAAGTAACTGAACAAATGCAGGCATTTTGCTTTTTATAGGTTCACATTTTCTGAAAAGTGTACAATCACTCACAAGAAAGTAGGGCATAGATGCAGTGACTAGAATCTACGAGTTCTCTATTTCTACATATCAAAGAATATTACATCTCCTGGCTGTAGGTAAGGCATAATAAACATCATTTCCACAATTTTATTCTCTAGACTTCATATTTAAATGATAAACACAAAACCAGTAAAGCTTAAAAGCACATCAAAATTGTGATATGCTTTTAAAAACTTTTAGACTATTACTGATTGGATTTTTTTAAGGCTTTAATGTGTCTTAGAAAGATAAAATTTAACTCCTGAACATTTCATTGAAGTCTAGTTAAATGTAGAGCCAATGTTGTCAAACACTAGATTTTCCCATTTATCAACAATTCTCCCTATGGGGAAAACATCTTCATTCAAGTCTAAGTGGGTTACTGAATTAAGAGTAGTAGTAGTAATAATAATAATGGTAACAACAATATTAACAATAGCTAACACTTATTTAACATATACCACATGCCAGGCACTGTTCTAAGTGCTGTATATGTATTGATTCTGCTAATCCTCACAACAATCCTATGAGGTAGGTAGTACAGTAAAACCATATTAATTAAAAGTCATTAGAGAGTAGAAAGAATGAATTATAGAATAATACTAAAGAGATTTTATTTTCTATACTATTAGAATTTAAATCTAGACTTCCAGTTAAATATGATAGACTGACCACATGTATTTATTTTCTTTACCTCCAAAACCCCACCAAAAAGACGTTAGAGGAATATTAGTGGTATTAAACCACAAAGACAAAGAGAACAGACTACACAGCCATGCGATTTCAACAAAGTTTATAAAAATAAAAACCAGGAGGAGGTGCGGTAACTAACCTAGCAGACGGGGAGAAATTAAAGCCTAAGTGCCAATACCTACACCTACCAAACCCTAACAGGTTCAAGACTTGGAAGCACCAGGTATTGTAGACGACGGGAGGGAGGCACAGAGCTGAAATGGGGACTAGAAGTCTGTATGAAGAGCAACCGGAGCCCAGGTCCTCTCCCTACTCGCCACAGCCACACAACTCACCAACCCCCAACCTCCATCCACAGGAGAAACTGAACCTGAGGGTCAGTGACCACAGAGGAAGACTGCGATGGGGTGGGGCAGGGCATGGGGAGGCTGGAAAGACGGGGATGAAGTAAAAGCTACCACACAAACTGTGCAGTCCTCACCCTTCTTCTCCTATCCTGCTGCCAGAATCCAGGAGTCCTTCCTAGAAAAACTAAATGGCTCCAAAGAAAAGACTTCCACTGAAATTTAGGGGACTCCAACAAAAAAGGCCAGCTCTTTACCTGATGGCCACTAGTAACTGATAAACCCAGTCTACACATAAAGACCTACGGAATTAGCTATTTGGTACCTGATTCTTAACATGAATGGATGACCTCCCTAAGTTTCTAAGAAAGCCTTCAGAATGGAAGACATAGTCCAAAACAAATAAACAAGAAAACAGGAACATGGAAGAAATAGAAACAATGCGAGAAACAGGAAAGACATAAGGAAAAAACACATAATTATCCTTAGAGATAATGAAAAGACATTGAATCTATAAAATAAGAATAAGGTATTATGAAAAAGGAATAGAGGAAAAAAGATATCTTAGAAATTATGGAGCTAAAAAAAATTTAGTGGAAGAGCTGGAGGATAACAAAAAGAACAAATCTAATATAACTTAAGCAGCAACTGGAGAGGAAAGATTTTTAAAATTAGAGAATCAGTCTGGGAGGTCCAACATTCAAATAACTAGAATTCTAGAAAGACAGGATGGAGAAAATAGGGGAGAGACAATTATCAAAAAGATAACACAAAAATTGCCCAGAACTGAAGTAGACCAGTCTACAAATTGAAAGACTCCCCCAAGTTGAGTACCCATCAACGTGAATGAACAAAGACCCACACATCATCGTGAAATGTCAGGGGTAAAGACAAGCTCCTAAAAGCTTCTTGAGTGTGAAACAGGTCCCGTGTAAAAAGACGGTTTCAGAATTTTCACAGGACTCATGAATGCCATAAGATAATGGAGCACAATTTCTTCAAAATTCTGAGGGAAATATAATCGTGACATAGACTCAAAGTAGGTCCAAACTACCAATCAATCAAGAGTACAGACATTTTCAGATCTGTAAAGTCTCAAAATCTTTACTTCTCATGCACTTTTTCCTAGGAAGTTTTTTGTGGTGGATACACTTTAGCCAAAAAAGGGCAGTAAATGAAGAAACAGGAACTCACAGGATCCAATAAACAGGAGATCCAATATGAGACTAAAAAACAAAGGGAGACCAAGAATGACCACTGAGCCATGCTCAGGCCTGGAGAGCAATAATCCAGATGGCAGAAGATGAAAACTGGAAGAAATGTCCCCAAAGGACAAAAAAAAAAAAAAAAGGAATTGATATTATCTGATGTTTTTGAGCGTTTAAGTCTTTGGATAGTTATTGTGATAGATACATAAAAAATTAAGCAAATTTTAAAATCAGGCAATCCTTAATTCCAGGAAAAATAAGGTTCTAGTAGAAAGGAAATAAGGATGGTTCACCACAGGGTTCAGCAGTGATACATTTGTATCTACTGATTTAACAAAAAGTTGTGATGAATCTATATTGGGAGGGGTGGGGGAGGGAGGGATATAGGAAAAGTAAATCCTTCCTGCCATAAAAGGAATTCAAGAAATCATTTCCGAAATTGATAAATCAAGAAAAAGCAGTATAACATATTTTCAAACAGGAAGGTAAATACTGGAACAAACCACCAAGAGCTGAAAGTACTTGTCTCTGGGGCGCTAAGTTGGGAGGAGGGGCAACTGCTTTTCATTATAAGCCTTCTAGTTCTATTTGATTTTGTTAATGATATGCATGAATTACTTTAGTAAAAACAAGCTAAATTTATAAAAAGAAAAGAAGGGGCTGGCCCAGTGGCAAAGCCATTAAGTTCGCGTGCCCCACTTTGGCGGCCTAGAGTTCGCCAGTTCGGATCCCAGGTGGGGGTGGACCTAGCACCACTTGTCAAGCCAGGCTGTGGCAGCATCCCACATAAAATAGAGGAAGATGGGCACAGATGTTAGCTCAGCAACAATCTTCCTCAAGCAAAAAGAGGAAGATTGGCAAGAGATGTTAGCTCAGGGCCAATCTTCCTCACAAAATAAAAGAATTTAAACTTACAAATTTAGTATGAATTCAAAGAAAGGAGGATTGGGGAACTGCAAAGACATGAAAAGGAGCCCTATGTACCAGCTACAATTTACTTAACCCCCCAGGGCTATTAAAAGAGAGACCTCCCCCTCGAAGGAGCTCCTGCACCTAACCAGGCTTTCTTTCAGGCCACGACTCTCCCTCTGCACCAAGTGGCAACAGCAAGTCTCAAAGGACAGACCCAGAGGCACTTCATTTAATAAAAGAAGTAAAGGATTGGTAGAGTCCAAATTACTGAGATAATATATATGGGATTAGTATAAAGAGTAGTGTAATATTACAAGGATACATTTCCTGAGATCTCATGATGATTTCTAAACACCAAATGTAATAACACATAGTGAAAAACTACAATTCAGGGTCAAAGGTTCCATGGCAACTGTGGAAATGAAGATTCTTTACCTCTTGCCATGGAATTTAAGTTTAAGCAATAGTGTCCATTTCTGGACTTGCCCTGATTGAAGATAACACAATAATTCAATATGATAATAACAACGTTCAAATTTGGTCCATTTACAAAAGAACTGTCATCAAGTCGCTTTAATCAGGGAGGCCTGCGATTTCCACACAACAGAAACCAGGCACTTGAAAAGAAAAGCAAGCACTGGTTTTGCCTAGGAGATCACTGATACACCAACAGTCTCCACATTTCTCAATAACCCCACGGCCTAGACAAAGCAAAACAGGAACAAGCAACAGTGACACACTACAGAAAATCCCGACAAGCGAAAATTCTTACAGAATTAGTCTTATTTGGTTCATCTTTTTCTTAAAATTCAGAAAAGCCAGGCACACTTGAAATTACACAGGACTCCTCAAAATGCAAGGTTCCCTGAAGCTTTAAAGGTTGCTTCATGCTACCAATTCACTGATCAAAATCTGGATAGAATTCAAGATACATTTATATCCCCTCAAAAAAAATGATTTCACAATGTGTGAAAGGGAAAAAAAGTGGCTCCAAGTCACAATAAAAGCCATACTGAGGAATCTAGCAAAACTGTTCAAAGCACCTGTTTCAAGGGGAAAAAAATGATATGAAACAGAAATGACTGCATTTTATTTAAAAAAAATATTTATACAAAACTGTTCAGGAACTCATCTTTTTGGATAAAGCAATAGAAAACAGATTTATTTTCCATGAGTTCAAAAGCTTGTTAGGGTGTTTTCATTATAAACCTATCAGTTCAAAAAAAACTACCAGAAAAACTCCCCATGAGTAGCACCTTGACCTTCATGGTCTTATCACTACATAAGTTCTTACTACCAAAAAAAAAGAAGCAAAAAATCTGATTACTTGTTCAACATGAAAACCTACCACATTATCAAACTTCTTATTTTCTCAAGTTAGACATATGAGTACAATATATGAGTAGAAAAAGCTTCCACTTAATATAGTCTAATGACCTGTGTGCTATTTAAAATCACAAATACTTTAAGTAGCATACAGTTTCTCTAAATGCATTTTAATGTAGATAATTATTTATGTCCATTTTAAACCTAAGAAAGAAAGCTTATAATTACAGATTTATTTCAGTAAAGTAAATATCAAATGTTAACTCTTAAAAAAAGAGTCCCACACAAACTTACAAGAGAAATTTAAAGTGAAATAAGCCACATTATTCTAAGCTCATAGGCAACAAAACTAAAAACATGCCTCATTTGTGTATTCACTATGAGGTCCAAATATACAAACAAAATCAAAGCAATAAAGAACACTATTAGCACTTGATAAAGATTAGACAGAATATCAATAAATGTAAAAAATACAATGTATTATATGATGAGTTTGAATGCAAAAACCACATATTTATTAAACATATGATTAACTTAAAAACACCAAACCAGTTTGTTTTAAAGTGCTCCTCATCCAAGACCTTGGACAAAACTGTCACTCTAAAGTGAATTTTAAAAAAACAGCTTACAAGGCAAACACTGACAATAGCTATGGACAGGCACTACCAACAAATGCTGTTTGTTCTTTAATTAAATAATGCCATTCTCAAGTGATGTAGAGCAGTCGCCTTGACAGAATTCCTTTTTTGTATAAATATTCATAAATAAAAAATGTCCCTAGATATTCTAAAGAGCTGCTAACATTAATACCTTACAACAGCAGCTTAATGTCTATTTTAGGAAAAAAGCACTAAAATCCTCTTCCATTGAAAGTTGTTTATTTCTCTGGTGTAAGTGAGCAAGGTCACTACAACATTAACTTCTATTCTAGAACCATGAAAATAACAATGTATACACATCTTAAATTTGGTAGGTCATAAACGTTAGGATGTAATCATGTTTTGATGCAACAGAAAAATAAATAAATAAAAATTAAATACTTTAACCCAACATTTGGTATTGACAAATCAGTAGTGTCAACTTCATGTATGAAGGACAGCACAGTCTGGTGTTTTAAAAATCCTCAATGTCATGGCATTTGGGCTAAAATGTTTAGAATATTAAATGTTTCCTTTTTGCTTAAAGGAATACAATACAATCACCATCAAGCTGCTATCGTAACTCATTTTTAGCTGGGGTACAGTGACCATTTGGTCCATGGCACAAGTTACACATATCACACTTCTGTCAAACTGAAAACTTATGTTTATAAGATTTCATGTTTATCAGCTACAATACACACTGACTAAGCTGTCAGTCCCTCACAGTTTTTTATAAAAATATCTACATTTGTCCTTATGAATGTCAAAATGTTACACTATCATTTGTTTAAAAAAAAAAAAGATGCACATTCATACCGTGAAGTTATTAGGAAAATACTCTTGCAAATAAACTATATAAAGATAAAATACACTTCAAAGGTATGTGGGTTGTTTTTGTTTGTTTGTTTTACAATATTCTATAAAGTGCAGAGAAATCCTAAGGGAAAAACTACTCCCTATAACATAGTTTAATTACAGCAGCTTTTGCATAGCAATACTTAGAGGAAGTTGGCCACTTCCGTTTCCTCAGGAAGAGAAGGATGGAAGAGGATCTTCCGAGCCAGAATTTTTTTTGGCCATAAGCCTGCTTTCTTCAGGAATGGGTGCTGAAGCCAAATCTCCATTAAGTGTATTTCTTGAACAGTGAACAGGTCCTATTAAGAAATTGATTAAAAGGTTAAACATCCTATCAATATTAACTCGAGTCCTCTCTGAAAGAACATTTTAAGTTTCCTATTCAGGGACGTGAAATTCCTTTAGCTTCCTGCTCATTTTTCAGTTGTTTCTTTAACAGAGAAAAATCTAACTTTTCTACTACTGGCAGTCATAGGAGAAACTTCAGAGTTCATGAAACAAATTATGAAACTACTTAAAGTAGAGATATTAGTTTTGTTCATTGCTAGAACCATGGTTGGCACATACTAGGCAGCCGGTAAATATTTGCTGAATTGAATTTAGTCTTTCTTAATTAACTATTGCTTTTTCAGCTTGATCGTTTTAATGCTGTTAGCACCCTCCTTGTTTTCTAGGCAAAGAAACCAAGACCCAAAAAAGGTTGCACGCCTACCCCAAGATCACACAATTAGTAAACGAACTAGGATTAACGTAGGGCTTGCTCTTTTCATCACAAGACTTTCTGAGCAAAGCTGACAAGGTACCTCACACTGAAAGTTCCCATATTTCCATTTGGAATGCAACTCACAAAACTTATCACCACAGTTGCAAGTGAACACAGCTAAACACACTGGCATGGTCCTGTTCCAGGGCAACTGGACTTTTATATGTACATATTATATGAATTTAACATGAACATCTATTACTTTATAATTTTTAAAAATCTAGTTGATAAAAAATAGAAGCAGCTGCATCCCCAAAGGAAAAGAATATTTTGGGATAAAGACTTTCAACTAAGACTGCCAATTGCAAAATATGTACTTTGTAAGGAAGAGCACTAATTCAATCTCTGCTTTGTCAACCGAAACACTAAACTTTAGGATAAACAGAAGGAAATCTAAGGATAAAACTTCTGACCAGCCTACACTTACCAATTTTAAAAATTTCTAGAGAATTGAGGTATGTGTATGTATATAAATATGTATGCATGTGTGTGTGGGTGTGTGCGCACGTATTTGTGACTAGTTTTGTTATACTCCGTAACAGCTAAATTGGGGAATGCTAAATCGAATAAGGCATTTACACTCAGATCTTATGAAAACTGTTTTCAAGAATTTAGGGCCAGGGTGCATAAAAGAGAAGAGAGCTAAGGAAAATGGCTGGCTTTAAAAAAATTAATTTCGCTATCACAAATCAAAATGATTCCCTTAGAGAAAAAAAAGCAGTGGCATCTAGAGAAAAGTACAAGGCAGCATAAAGAACTCCTTCATGAGCTCTGGATTAAAAGGGTCATATATAAAAGGCAGAAAGAACAAGGTGGATCAGAATGCATATTACCTGCCTCCAGTGACATTTCTTCCCCATACCTAACCTGTTTAACCTTCTTTCTCTTTTCCTTATCTCTTCCAAGTTGTACTAAATTGGTCAGGAAAGTTTCTTTCTCCCTCTCCTACCCCACATCATCCCTTTTCCTTCCTTCATTTCTTTACCCACTGTCCCAACTTCAATTCAAAATCATAGTGAGCACAGAGTAGTGCTCTCTATCAATACAGAGATGATTAGTTCTGTAAGGAATATGGGCATAAAAAAAAAAGATGCTGTCACCTTCTGAAGATCTGAAAATGACCAACAGTCCCTTTTAGAATCTCCAACATCTTCATGAACCCTACATTCTCCTCTAATCAAACCTGTTCAACCTTCTGGTTAAGAAAATAACTCTATTTTAATCAACATTTTCAATATATTCAAATACTAGAAATCCAACCCATTGTTTTGTTCCCTCTCAGTCATACTATGAATTAGCTCAGCTGTTCTAGGCAATCTAAAGAATCTAACCACCATTCATCATGTCATTTACATAAGGGAAATAAAATCTGTGTTCCAAACAACTGACTTACAAATGAACTCTTAGAACACGATCTGCTCCCTAAAGAAGAACAGTATGTAATTTCTATCCTGTATGCTTCATGAGCAATAGTAAAGACTTTGAAAAGCAAAAGTCTATTAATGGGGTTGTAATAATAAGACCATATTTGTGTTCACTGGAAATCATGGTCATTACTGTCTAACTAGATATTCTGACATACTTAGGAAGCTTTTTCCCTAAAGCGAAAAATAATTAAATTTTAACATAAATCACAAAAGCTTCCCTAAAGTATTCAATTGCAGTAGGCTGCCTCTTTAAAAAATAAGGGAGAAAAAGGTGCAGGAATAAATGCTACTATAATTCACCACCACCACCAGAAAAAATTATTCTCCTTGTTCATTACAAATTATTTAAGTAAAAAGGCTGATTTTTTTTCTTTGAACTTAGAACTTGCCTTTATTTTCTCCTAGAATCCTACCCACAATTCATGCTTTCTTCTAAAATGTTTTTTAAACGCAAACATAGTGAGAGCAGAAGATTACTAAGAGATTACTAAAATACAGTAAGAGTGAAAGATTTTGATATTATATATATAAATCTCAGATAGGTTACTCACAAAGAGATATTCAGCACTTCGTTAATAACTAAGCTGTTTGCAAGAGGATACATGAGCTTCTGTTGATTGTATGCTGTTTGCTTAGCTCTGAATTAAGAAATTAATACAAGGGCAAAGTACAGCATTCACTGTCAGTATCTTTCACTTCAACAATTACCTAACAATTTTGCTAAAAAGGCCAAAAGAAAAGACAGAGTCCCTCTAACTTACTATCTGGGTCTTCATGAGGAATATCGTTACAAGAGTCTGTATCTGAGTAGGTTCTACGGCGTCGCTGGGAGAGTCGGTGAAGTGTAGACACTGGTTCCTTTATAGAGTGGCTACTCCTGCAAATCACATAAAGAGCACTAAATTGTAAGGCCTTAAACAAATGAAAACACCCTCAAATGGAGTTTTAAATGACTTCTCTTTATTTATTTATTTTTAAAGATTTTATTTTTTTCCTTTTTCTCCCCAAAGCCCCCCAGTATATAGATGTATATTCTTCGTCGTGGGTCCTTCTAGTTGTGGCATGTGGGACACTGCCTCACTGTGGCTTGATGAGCAGTGCCATGTCCGTGCCCAGGACCCAAACCAACAAAACACTGGGCCGCCTGCAGCAGAGCACACGAACTTAACCACCTGGCCACGGGTCCAGCCCCTAAATGACTTCTCTTTAAAATGAAAGAGGAACTATTTTTATGCCCTAAGTTCTATTTTAGCAATATTCTACTCCTTCAGAGGTCAGGCCAGAAGCAAATCAAATCATTTAGAATATGGTAACTTAGAAGTTACCAGATTCTGGTAAATCTGGTAATTTAGAAGCTGGTTGGTAACCTGGAGAATATGGCCTCTGAGCCCAACAAATGGAAAAGGCGTACAATGAAGAAGAAGCGACTTTTATAGAGGACAGTCTAGCTAGACAGTAGACATATCAGATGATTAACAAACATTTGAAAACTAAAAGTTTTGGATTTCACAAGTGCATGTATGCACTGTCAATCCAATCTGATCAAAAACGGCAGAGTGAAGGGCATGGGCAAGTGGTTTGGGAACATGCTAGAGGCCGACTTGCTGACAGTAGCAAGAGCAGATAAAGATGGCAAAAAGAAGGCTAGAAAAACTATTTTAGAAAATCAGAAAACTAGAAAAATCAGTCTAAAAATTTAAACATAGAAGCAAATCACCACCAGTCAACAGCACCTTGGCTACCACTGTATGACAGCCCAACATTACTGCTCTTAAAGACAACCTTCATTTATCAAGAAAAAATAAAGTTTTAGAATTCCTAATATATCTTATTAAATATGGTAGAAAGGATAAAATACAGTTTAGAAAAATTTCTATCATAAAAATAAAAGTTTGTCAATTCAGTTACTGAAACTCTTCAATCCCTGAAGGTTGGATATGTACGTCACTGGACTCCTCTAAGCACATGACAGTTCAGTCAAAGATCACATAATCATCAGAGGAAAAAAAAGTGAGAAAACAACAATAAGGGCTCAGTTAGAACTCAGTTAGCATTTATTAGAGAAATAAATGTTAATGTCACTATAACTTCATCACTTTCCAAGGAACCAAGTAAGACAACCAAGGCAACTTAAAAAAATATTACCTACCAAGATAAAAACCACCTTAATAGCCTGGGATGTTGGCAAGTTCTATCTAGAAGGTAAATTTTTCAAATGTGTTGATAAGAATATATACTTTAAAATATCAATTGGTTTTTCTCTCTTTTCAGCAAGATCTTTAGCTCCTAATAAAACAATTGTTGAACATAAATATATGATGCTATAAAAAGATACAGTAAATGAACCTAAGCTCGTCTGGAGCCTTGATACATCAAAAATTGATTTCTATTAGCCATCATTTGATATAATTTCAAACACTGAAAAAAGGTACAACAGCTGGCCAGGTGCTTCCCTTGTTGGTTAATTTAGTCACTCACTTTTTTCTTTACTGACTACCTACTGGGGCCAGGCCCAGTACTAAGCACTAAGAGACAATGCTGAACAAATCAGAACCAGATTCTCTCCAGAGTTTACATTCGACATCACTTTAGGTTAAAGATCCAAAAAATTCCCTAAGCAGGTATCATTTTAAGAGACGTTAGTCAAAAGAAAACGTTATTTTACCTCTCTGAACTGCAGGAACCAGGGTGGCTGACAGAACGCTTCATCTAGAAATTTAAAAAGAAAATGAGCATAATCCATATGTCAAACAGAATAAGGTAGCTCTAATATATTATTATCATAATTAACATAAATTTACTCAGAGAAAAGGATGGCTGGCCAAAAAATTTATTTTTCACAGATTCAAGTAACAACATCATTAGCACAATGTCTAGCTTTTTCCCTAGTAACCATTAACTGGAATCTTTCTCAACACATCCCAAAAACAAGCTGGATCCTTTTCTCAATACTAAAAACCAAATCCTATAGTTTATGTATATCTCACATATGTGTGTATGTAAAAATATAAAAAATAGTTCGCTTAACTAGTCCAAAAAAAAAATCACACTATTTGTGATAAAAAGGAGTATCTAGCAAGCCAGAAAATATTCTAATAAATGTCTCTCTCTTTTTTTTAAAGGGCAGGAATAGAGTCTGGTAGCAAAGCTTCTCTTTACCATTCATTATTCAGGTAGCTGTTACACAGATGTTGTAAAGTGTGGTTTTTGTGGAAAACGGCATTAATAATTCAAGTCGTTAAAGAACTCAAAAGAACCCTAAGCCTCAAATAAGTTTCTAAAACATATACTTAAAATACAAATAAATAAATAAAATGAGATTAAGCACAGCATTAATAAATATGACAAATACTAAAAAAAATTCAGAAGATCCAACTACTCCACCAAAAAAATAGAAAGAGGCAGCCAAGTAAAACAGATTATTTCAACGTTTAACAAGGCAGCAAAAAAGCAAAGTCTATACTAAAGCCTCAAAATGGTTGTATACATAGGGGCTCAAGAGGCTTACAAGTCCAAGTCTAAAACCTGTGTTACGTAAATGGCTTCTACATTTGTAACGTGAGCCACCAGTTGCTCTGAGAAATCCCAGCTAAAATGATAAAAGTTATGACCCATCCAATTTGCAGTCCAGGGGACATCTAATATGACTGACTAAGAGACAACTGGACATTAACATCTCCTTTAACAGAAATCACTTCCTTTAGGATTACTCACCCAATGACATCCTCACTACAATTATCACTCAATCTGTGGATCAAAATGACAATTGTTTGAACTTCCAAGATGGTTTGAAATATAACTGAATGCAAGTTAATTTTAAGAGGGCCACAATGAGACTAACTATATAAAATGGTTATAAAAATCAAGTTAATTTTGGAATTCTCAAACCTTTCAGCTTTATTTTTCATTTACTCATGTTATTAAAAAAAAAAAGACTTTCCCATGAAGACTGTCTAACCTTAATTTCCGCACTATGTGTCTCCAGAATATTTGCTTTATGTATGAAGTAAAATGGCACAGCAAGGGAAAATAAGAGGTCTGTAACTGATATTTCCTAGATTAACTTATCAGGTTTACTGTAATGTTTCTACTGATAAAGGTTTTTGGTTTAAAAGAGATAGTTATTACAGTTTCCTATACATAAAATATACATACGACCTCTCTGGACTACAGAGCATTTGTAACAGAAGGCATTTTCCTCAGAAGTTCAATGCAAAAACAAGGCAGGTCTGAGGTGTTTTTATCGTATTTGGCTCTATAAAGTACACCTTAAAAAAAATAGTGTACCCTTTGTATATCAACCTCAGGAACATAGCACTATATACCCATCTTAACTATATGTGTTATTTAACAGTTCACAGTATATCTACAATTGTTCTAAAAAGCAACATTGTCAAACCGTGTTCTACTGACTACCACAGTCCTGTGAGATGTATTCAAAAAGGTTCAAAACAAAAAGGGTTCAACTGTCAAATAAATTCCAGAAACATTGCATATCACCTCTCCTTCTCAGAGATTCATAATACATTTCAGAATAAAAGAGGTTGTAAGAAATCCTATGACAGAGAAACCCAATTCGTTTAAGTTAACCTAGCACTTCCCAAACTAAGCTGGCCATACAACTCATTCCCATGGTACACCTCTCAGAGGACACTCTTAGTCCATCATACACTGATTAGAAAACAATGACCTTAATAAAGTTAGGTAATAATCTTTACTAAATCTCATATAACTAAATTTGCTGGGGTAAGTAAGAGAACCTAGCAATAAGTTGTACCCTATTCTTTCTTCCAGCAAATAAGACCAGGTAATTACTAAAATGGTAGCCAGGTGGCATTTTTCCTTTTATAAAAGGGCTCCTGAAAACAGTTTGATGAAAAAAATGTAAAGTCGCATCAAACCGTCTCTCACCTGTGAGTTCCCCACAGCATGTTAGAGCAAGTTTACTGGCTCCAAAAGGACCAGGAATCCATCACCGCCCACAAAGAGTACTTGTTCAGAGTAATCAGAAGGTAAGAAACTAACGTTAAGCATCTAACATTAAATAGGTCAAATCCTTCGCAATGACCTCAGATGTATGAGACACTTTATTTTACAGATGAAGCTCAAAATGAGGTCCAGAGAGATTAAGGAACTTGCCTACTCAGAGGGTTCAAATTCAAATGCTGACTACAAAATACTGTTTCTCTTGTAACATGTTGTTTCAAATCCCTTACAACTCCTTTAAAGATTTGCTTAATTTTATCCCCTTGTGGGTAAAACGTCACCCCACTGTGATGTTTTTATCAAGCAGAACAGTACCCTCCAATCTTTTTCATGCCACAGCATCCACAGAGCATTATAATATCTTCCTGGCACACAGGGGTAAACAGCACAGCCCCTCCAGGTGGAGGGGCTCAGGACGTTGGCACACGCTGACATGCTGAGCCCACCCGCTGAGAGGCTCCAATACAGAATATGAGTATAATCCAAATAAATTCAATCTATTGACTATTTCCCTCCCACTGCCAGTTTCAACCCTTAAAAATAAAAACAAAAACAAAACCGCATGCAACATCACTGGAAGAAAAACAAGAAGTTCCAACCATTTGAACAGGAGAAGGTGACACAGGAGAAACTAAGGGATCCGGATGGGACAGCTGAAACATCTCAGGTTTAAACTTGGCATTCGCTATCTTCACACACTCCTCAAGGGTTGTGATGAATGTATTACACGTGGCACTAAGCAGAGAAGAGGCTTCATTCATGTTCTGAAAAATTACACACACAGAGTTGAACAGACTCACACACAACTATGTGGAATCATGTACCACCTTATCATCAAGTAATGAAACATTATCTCCAGCAGACACCTACTAGGTTATGGTCAATCTATTTAAAATACACTACCTTAGAAAATTACAGCAACACTTGCATAAGAAATGTCTGTCTCTCAGATAAACAATGAAGGAAGTTAGATTCCAAGAAAAAATATTTTGCATTAAAAACAAATATCATATTGAAAAACCATGTACAAAAATTTATCTTAGATAAACCTAACCTAAAGAGTAAACTTCTATCAGAATTCTGAAGGTGGTCACAGCCGTGGAACACCCTGAGAGTTACTTAGGGTCAAGTATAATTCATGTCTACCCCAGACCCATTCTCCCACTTCTTCCTTGGTAGAGTAAAAACCTCAATCTTTTTTTATGGAAGTAAAGTGTCCCAACCATGGAGGATGAATACAGACTGGTCTAAGCCAGTCATGGCTATTGCACAACTTTTCATCAAATATTGATTTCTCCTAGTTTCCTTTGACCCAGACAAAAAAGATGATGAGAAGTCTGCTGGGAAGTTTCTGGGATTTTTGTTCCCTGGTAAGAGCCAAGGACAGCAAGTTGAAGTCTCTCTCCACCCTGGCTAGCCCACTGCCTCTTGCCTCTGCGTGATCTTGGCAGTCACCTTGAAGCCTTTGGCATGAGGAGAAAAACCCAACAGGCCAAGAATGGCAGTGTGGAAGGATGAAATAAGCCTGGACCCCTGATTCTATCCCTGAGCTGCTGGAGCAAATGTGAGGGCCCCTACCTCCAGCTAACTTGTGGTGAAACAGTAAGTACCCTTGGGGTTTATGCACCTGCAACCAAACATGACCTATCTCACACAAGATTCTTCCCCAAAGGAGAGATGAGAAGATTTCTTGTCCCACTTCTCCCAAATTAGGCAAAATGGGACTGGGAACCATGCTGGCCTTTCACTTGGAGAGCAGTAGGACCCACTGGTAAGAGTGAGCCTGTTTCATAGGCAGATCCTAGAAATCTGAATTTTGACTCCCACATTCTTGTTCTGAGGATTTTTTTTTTAAGTTATTTCATAAAGCTAAATTACCAATTCTCAGTAGCTGAAGCTAAGACCTTATTACCAAAAGAAAGGGAATAGCAGTTGTCCAATGAATTCATGCAGTCAGCCTGGAGAACAGAGCCTAGAATGCTTCTTCTCCACCCCAAACACCAAATTATCAATAGGCTGCAAAGATAGGCCCTGACTTCCTGGAGAAAAGTGATACTTCCTGCTTTACTCTGGCTGCACAGACATAATCTAGAAGATTCTACTGATTTCCAGATACAGAGTCTGCAGTAGGGAGAGCCCAGAATAGCTGAAAATAACTCATTTTGAAAATGCTTCTCTGTCATCTCATGGGAAGAACCTCAGCCCCCAGTGTAGTGGAAAGCATAAACAGACATGAAAGGATCATTTTTGCTATACCTCTACGCTGGGAGATGAATGGTTCTCATCATGGTGAACAAATTCCTGGATTGTATGAACTTGCTGCATTAGGAGGTCACAGTAGAGGCGAAGTTCAGACATTTTGGTTTTCAGAGATTCACTGGTTTCACTTATTTCTGAAAGGAACATATATAAACATTCAATTAGATCGTTCTCATATTCTCTGAGCAATACAACAAAATGGAATAATTTAAAAGTAAGGGAAAAGATATAAGTACCTATAGCTTAAAAAATGTGAGACCTTAGAAATAGGATACAACGGCCCTGAGTAAAAACCCTCTCTTTAGATTACTGGAAAAAAAATGGGAGTCATATGTCTAACATGAAGTTTAGGCAGACTAACTTCCAGACACAGGGTGATGACCCCTGGATATTTTATACAAGGTAATTGCATTCTATTACTCATCTTTCATTTGAAAAGTGCTTATATTTCTTCTTTTGTGAATTGCCTTTTCTTGTCCTTTACACATTTTTCCAGTTCTGATATTTGGTGTTTCCCTTAATAATACACAAGTTGATAATTTATAAAAATTCTTATGCAGTAAAGATAATCTTTCTTTTGTACTATATGCTACAAATACTTTTCCAGATCTGTCAGCTTTCAGATTTCTTTACTGTATATTTTGACATACAAAAGTTTTTAATTTTTATGTAGTTAAAACTATTGTATATAAATATTTATTTCCTTCTGTTCCTTTCATAACTTCATTTTTATACTATATTGTTTTCAGAAATTTTTTATTAAGAGTTTACTTTCCTTTCTTTAATATCTCCAGACAGACTAAATATCCAGCCATAATCTCAGCCACTCATTTACCAATACCTTCTAAACTAGAAGTGTAAACAGAAGAGGAAGCAGGGGAAATATGCCTCTCCATATTCCCTGAGCCTGTGGCACCGCTTTGTGGTACTAGCCACAAAGCCACTTTACACAGAATGGACCCAACCAGCTCTATCTGCCCATCTGATCTAACCGAAATTAATTTCTACTCAAACTTAAGTCCAGTCCTTCTTTTTTCTTAACCGAAGAAAAACTAATACACAATAAAATTTACCATTTTAACCATTTGTGAGTGTACAGTTTGGTGACATAAAGTACAACCATCACCACCATCCATCTCCAGAACTTTCTCATCTTCCCCAACTGAAACTGTACCCATTAAACACTAACTCCCCATTTCCCTCTTCCCCTAGCCCCTGGCAACCATCACTCTACTTTCTGTCTCTATGAATTTGACTACTCGAGGTATCCTAGACAAGTGGAATCATACAATATTTGCCTTTTTTGATGGGCTTATGTCATTTGGCATAATATCTTTCAAGATTCACCCATACTGTAGCATGTGTCAGAATTCTCTTCCTTTCAAAGGCTGAATACTATTCCATTGTATGTATATACCATATTTTGTTTATCCATTCCTCTGGCTCTGGACATTTGGGTTGTTTCCACCTTTTGGCTATTGTGACCATCCATTCCTTCTTATCCTACCCTAAGCCATACTCTATCCATGAGGTTCTTTCATATATTGGTACAAATTGGTATAAATTCAATCCTCAGACTTCATTTTTCAATATCCATAATTTGGTTGCTTCCATTAATTTAAATAACTTCTATTGCTTTTCAATTATAAAAGTAATACATGCTCAATAAAAAACTTTGGAAAATCAAAGAAATATAGAAAAGAAAAATGAAACAACTGCAATCTCACTACCAAGATATAAATACTGTTATTATTTTCACATTATATCTGCATATAGTGGAACTATTTCCATAAATTATTTGGTTTGCTTCTGATTGTTATTTAATCCTTTTGATAGGCAAATATATGTCATGATAAAGTCAAAAGGTACCAAAGGGTATACAGTGAAAAGTGTATCTCCTTCCCACAAATTCCCTTTCCAAGGGTAACAACTTGACCAATTCTCACATATCTTTCCTGAGCTGGCCAATGAACGCATATGTAATTTTGAATCCTGCTTTTTTCAATTATCATTTAACCTTGTATATTTTCTCACATCATTAAAATTCCTTTTAAACATTTCACCAGCTACATAATATATCAGCCTATATTAGCCCATAGTTTACTGAACCATTTTCCTAAATTTAAACCTTTGCATTGTTTAAAATTTTTTTTACTATGATGAACATCTATGTATGTAAATCTTCTTCAACATTTCTAATTATTTCTTTAGGACAGATTACTAAAAGAGAACAGGACAATTTACATTAATGTTTAAGAAAATATTCTTACCACAAGGGAAAAGTTTATAGTTACCTTTTTCTTTTTTAGTCCTGGTATCAGTCAAACACGCTTTGGAGCTCCCCAGAGCAACCAGCCACCTCTGTCTCTCAGCCGCATTCACCGCCTTCATGTAGAAATGCTGCTCTCCTGGAATGATTAATTCCATTCTTGTGTTGTCGGCTGAATGGACTGTGATGATAAACACAGGGGGAATACAGTCATGGATTTAGTAACTTGGGGAGCATCAAATCAGCACTCTTACACAGTATCAGATGTTCCAAACACCTAAAACAACATACTATGATTCAAGATGCAGGCAGTGCCGCTCCCAAAGAGGCTATCAGGTGGCACTCTCCAAACCACCCTCTCACATATAACCAGGCTGGCAGTAGTGCCAAAGTGGCGGTAGCATATGAAAGCGAAAACAGCAACAAATTAACTACTAAGAAGTGAGAAGTAAGAACTCCCTTCCTTGGGGCACCTGTACCACCTTAAATACATGTGCACTGTCACACATCACACGTTTTTCCCTGATTTCTTTGAAAGGACAGTGTGCTTTTGTATCCCCCAAGCCTAGGACAGTGTCTGGCCTACAGAAGCAGCACACTAGATGGTAACTATGGCAGCCTTCCATTGGAACAGCAATCCTCAAGTAACGGGCATATCATAACCACCTGGACAGCACGTGCATTTTGGAGACCTTCAGCTCTTCCCCTCCACCCTCCTCCTTTCCTATACTTGCCCCCCTTGATACGCTGACAAAATATAACTAATCAAGAATTATTCTGAGCCAATCCTAAATCTTTTTTGTAAGACTAAATTTGTGTTACATTGTCATTAATCAACAAGACTTTACTCAGGTCAGAGCAGTGCTGATAGAGGGGAAGACAGAGGAGGAGGAAAAAAGGAGTCTTTGCTCTAAAGAGCTGACAATCTGACCAAGGAAACAAAATTACACACTAAAAGTAATCAAAACACGCAAATGTTGAATTCCTTGGTGCAAAGATTTCATGCGTAATTATAATGAGAGAAAGGTAAGAAGCAGCAGGAAATAAGCCTTCAAGGAGAAGGATTTGAAGACAGCAGGATTTGGTTAAGAGAAAAACTACGTAAGAAAAGGCTTAGATGAGGAAATAAACATAATATGTACTGAGGAAATCAGGAGACAGGCTAAATGGAGCCTTGTAGTATATTACAAATGATATTCATAAATGGACAAGCTGAGTGGAGCCAAATTACGAGGGCCCCAGAAAGTCTGGCAGAAGCCCTACTTCACTTGATTAATTACCGAAAATACTAACCAGATGCTCTGTGCTCTATGGCAAATAAGTAGCACAAAAGCTTTGCTATCTTATTATTCTACTTATAGAGGCCATTCTTGGGTGTAGATAGTGAAATATATAATCATGCAACAATCAATGATGAGTACAAAAGACTTCCAGGCTAGGATAAAACCACTGAAATCCCACAGCTCCACAAGTAACTCTTTTCTGCTATTTGCTAGTTCTAGTGAAAGCACCAATAGCTACCTGAAAAGAAACAATGCTTTAATTTCCAACGATGTTGCTACAAGATGAAACTAAAATAAGACGACTCATTTTCAAACATACCAGAATTTATGTATCAGTCAAGAGTTGTCCCCTCCAAACTAGTCACCTGAGAAGGCAACAAAATTAAGAACAATGCTCCCAAAACATTAAGTTTCTGGGAAGAAATGGACAAGACTTCTATATGCAAAACTGCAAAACATTACTAGAGAAATTAAAGACCTAATTAAATACAGGAATATACCATGTTAATGGATCAGAAGACTCAATATTGTCAAGAATACAATTCTCCCCAAATTGATGTATAGATTCAATGCAATGCCGATCAAAATTCCAGCAAATATTTCTGGAAATTTACAAGCAGATTCTAAAATGTATAAAACGCAAAGAGCCAATGATGGTAAAGACAATCCTGTAAAAGAACAAAGTTAGAAGACAGACTATCAGATACTAAGATGTATAAAGCTAAAGAAATTAAGACAGTGTGACATTGGCTCACGGATAGAAAAGTAGGCCCATGGAACAAAAGACAGTCCAGAAAAACCCACATATAGTCACTCGCTTTGTCACAAAGATGTCCCTACAGTGCAATGGGTGGAAGGTTGCTCTTTTTAACAAATGGTGCTCAGTCAACTGGATACCTAAATAGGTGAAAAATGAGTCTTGACCGCTACATGACATAATACATGAAAATAAATTTTAAATCAATCACAGACCTAATTAGAATAGAAGGTAACACAAGATTTCTTAAGTGGGACACAAAAAGTTCTAAGCAAGAAAATTGACAAACTGGACTTTATTGAAATTAAGAACTTCTGTTCATCAAAAGATACCTTTAACAGAATGAAAATGCAAAGCACAGAGTGGGAGAAGATATTTGCAATACAAAAACTCCTTCAGATTATATAAAGAACTCCTACAAACTAATGTGAAAGATAGCCCAATTTAGAAACCGGGCCAAAGACCTGAAAAGGGACTTCAAAAGGAGAGGATGTTCAAATGGCTAATTAATATCTGAAAAAACACTCAATATCACTAGTTACTGAAGAAATGAAAGTTAAAACCACCATGAGATACCATCATATACATTAGAAATATTCAAAGTCTTAAAACAGCTAATACCAAGTTTTGGCAAGGATGCAAAGCAAGTAGAACCCTCATACTCTGGTAAGTGTAAAATAAATTGGTACAACTACTTTGGTAAACAGCTGGGCATTATCTGTGACAAAGATTCTCTCCTCTATCAAAGTTCAGTCAGCCTCGTCTGGGCCCCATGCTTGACCAGGCCCAACCTTGGGCTTCCATCTCTGTCTTTGTAGAGTCTAATTTTAGCAAGAATCCTGCTAAGTCAGTTTAGTCAGAATCCCCCACCCTCAATATCTGATCACCCTCAATATCTAAGCAAATCCTTGAAATTTTCCCACCATTCCCCAGGTAATATCTGATCACCTTGGCCTGCCTTTAGCAAGAATCCCGTTAGGTTGGTTTAACCAGAATCCCCCCTTATCCCTGAAGTTTCCTCTTAATAATTTTCTATCCACTGATCCTCCCTCTCTGCTTCTTGGCTATAAATTCCCATTTTTCCTTGTTGTAGTCAGAGTTGAGCCCATTCTCTCTCCCCTCCTGCAAAACCCCATTACAGCAGTCCCTATACCTATTGTGACAAACCTGTATAAAAGTGTGCCTTACTGTTTTTTGGTTTTGTTTTGTTTTTTTGGTGAGGAAGATTCACCATGAGCTAAAATACATTGCCAATGCTTTTTTTTTTTTTCTTTTTTTGCTTGAGGAAGATTAGCCCTGAGCTAACATCTGCACCAGTTTTCCTCCACTTTATATGTGGGATGCCTCCACAGCATGGCTGATGAGTGGAGTAGGTCCATGCCAGGATTCAAACCCACAAACCTGGGTTGCCGAAGCAGAGCATGTAGAACCCCAACCATTTGGCCACGGGGCCCCTGCCTTATGGTTTTAACAAGTGTCAAGAATAATTTTTTCTTTAATATCTGTTAAATTTAAATGTATGAATATTCAATGCCTCAGCAATTCTTCTCCACTTCTACATACTATCATTCCTTGCATAACAATGTTTTGTCAATAACAGACCACATATGTGATGCTGGTCCCGTAAGATTAGTGCCACACAGGCTATGTGTGTAGTAGGTTATACTATCTAAATTTGCCTAAGTACTGAAGGGGAGGAAGAAATTTTCCTCTACCCTTCTAGGTATAGCTGGTCTAAAAAATAAATTGACATGAGACAGATTAACAGGAGAAAAACAAACAAAAGTTTAATAAGATGTATCCATAGGAGAAACCCAGGGAAATCACAGAACTCGCCAAAATGGCAGAAGCCCTCATCTTAAATGCCATCCTCAGCTAAAGACAAAAGATGTTGCGGGGTGGGGAGAGTCTAAGCTTCAAAGGGAAGGAAGGTCTTCAAAGGTAGGTGAAAAGAAGCAAAGGTTTGGAAAACAAGTGTGTGTTTGACATTACAGAAACAGAAGAACACAGAGGGGAAGTCAACAAACAGGCTTATCTAGGTTCCTCCCTGTCTACCATCTAGTTCATATTATGCTAAGGTGACAGCTGGTTTCCTGACACAGCTTTTTTTAATCTGAATTCTTTCAGGCAGTTAAGGGGGAGGTGAGAAAAAAAACTTTGAGTCTTTTATCTCTTAAAAGTAATCACCCTAAAATAATCTTCATGTTAAAAAGACACATTATTGGGGTGGCAAATCTTGTTCCCCTTCAGCACCCTCTATGATGTTCACACAATGACAAAATTGCCTAATAATGCATTTCTCAGAACAAATCCCCATCGTTAAGTGACGCATGACTATATATACAGAACAGAAATGAATATATATGTTCAAAAAGAAATATACAAGAATGTTTATAACAGCTTTACTTATTATAATCCCAAAATGGAAAAAAAAAAAAACTATCAATACTAGAATGAATAGCCAAATTGTGGGATATTCACACAATGGAAATACTATACATCAATAAGAATGACTGAACTACTGTTATACAGAACATATGAATTTCACAAACATAATGTTGAGTGAAAGAAGCCAAACATACTAAAAAATACTGATTTATTCCATTTATAAAATGTTCAAAAGCAGGCAATACATATCAATGGTGATAAAAGTCAGACTAATGGTTACCTTCTAGAAGGATTAGTGGTTAAGAAGACATGATAATATAGCAGCATCTGGGATGCCAATAATATTCTAATTCTTGATCTGGGTGGTGGTTACACACGTGTGTTCACTTTGTAATCATTCTTCAAGCTGAATATTTAAGATTTCTGCCCTTTTCTGTATGCTATTCTTTAATAAAACGATTACTTCAAACAAACACCAACAAGAAAAAATGCCGCCATGCTTAAAAATATTTTGGAATTGCCTTAAAATTCTGCCACTAACAGTCTTTGAACTTTGAATACAGTTTGATTTCTGACTCTCATCAAATCTCATTTGGAATCAAATCTAGGAAATGAGACAAAACCATCACTTTTTTAAAGAATAAAAACTCACACTTTGTGTCCTTCTTGTGTGATTTATAAAAACAAAATACAAAATTACACCCCATATATTTCAGGGAACATGCAAGTAACAACACACCAGGCTGAAGTGTCTCTCTATCTATATAGCCATGATCCCTGGTAGGGGTTTAACATTCACTCCTCTAGTGCTTTAGTTTTTTCTTTCAATTCTCTTGGAAGAATTCAATGCTTTTCATTATCATTTTGGCTGATCTCTCCCACCTACCTCCACCCCATACACACAAATGAATCAAAGGTCCATGAAGCCTTCCTTCATGAAAATTACAGCATGACTTATTGCTCTATTTCTCCCTTTTGGAAGAGCACAGTATGGAAAGGGAGGGGAAGGGTAACTCTACAACAGAGAAACTTGAGTTTCTACCTCAGCCAGGTGGTCAAGGTTAACACCAAGGGTGATGTGTCATATTGACAGCAGGTACTCTTTCTTTTTTTTTTCTTTGAGGAAGATCAGCACTGAGCTAACTACTGCCGATCCTCCTCCTTTTGCTGAGGAAGACCAGCCCTGAGCTAACATCCATGGCCATCTTCCTCTACTTTATACATGGGACGCCTACCACAGCATGGCCTCTACAAAGCGGGGCCATGTCCACACCAGGGATCCGAACCGGCAAACCCCGGGCCGCCAAGAAGCAGAACATGCGCACTTAACCACTGCGCCACCAGGACAGCTCCAACAGCATGTACTCTTGATATGATGTGATGGGAATGGCACTTTACCTCTGTGGTCTTCCTCTCTAAAACCCATAACCCCAGTCTAATCATGGGAAAAACAAATCAGAAAAATTCCATGAGAAGGGCTCCCTAGAATATTCCTGACCAGTATTCCTCAAAACTCTCAAGATCACCAAAAAAAAAATGAAAGAAAAGGAAAGGAAAACATCCCTAACACCCAGAAGAGCTTATCTCCGATTCAGCAAAGAACGAGAGTTTACCACTCTAACTTCACACTCTATAACAACGCTACAGAGCTGGCCTTGTCATCTTTAGAGCTCAGCTTCTAATCTTTACAATTCCTTTCCACAATGAGAATGAAAGAGAACATCTGTAGACTCAGTATGGACACTAAAGTGGCATCCACAAGAAAGTGTTTTTCAAGTCCAAATTGGAAGACTAGCACTAGTATTTTGGATTTTGATTCAAAGTAACTTCTAGAGGGAGAAATATCAAAACTGCGCTTAACAACGCTAAGTGCCACTCCTGACTGCTAAGGAAATAAATGGTATTAGAAGACACCCACTTGGCTAGAAATGCTTTTTTCCTCTTTTTGGAGTATGCTGAAGAACCCTTTACCTACCTAACTTCAAATTCCTCTAATTCCATATATTCACTTACCTTTAATTTCACAGACTGCCATCTTTATACTTCCTTTGCTCCCTTTGCAAACATCATCTTGTGAATCATAGTAGGACAGGATTCCATTATCTAAAACAAACCAACGAGGCTGCCAACCTACAAACATTATAAATAACAAAAGAATAATTAGGAAATAAATTACTTTCATCACATAGAAAATTAAGATTTCAAAACTTGCCATCCAGGTTGTTACTTGGCTCTAAAATACATTCTGACAATGAAATTTTTAATGGTCGAGCTTTGCCCAAAATGTTCGTGCATCAATCTCCACTTTCTTGGGATAGATTTCTGGAGAAATCTCTAGATCAGCATAAATATGGGCAGTAATACCCATATTATTCTGGCTCACAACCTTCTCATTAACAACCAATAAGACCCATCCTCAATAAGAGCCCTACACAGGGTGCAACGTAACTGCCCCTTTTCCTAAAAGAGAACAGACTTGGGTTATGACGTAATGGAAAAAGCAACAGAAGACATGGATTCTAGCCCCACCTTTACTATCATTCTTTAGTTGGATAACCTGGGACAAATCTTTTCATTTCAACAAATCTCAAAAATTCCCAGTCTCCAAAATGAGCAGATTGAACAAGACGACCTCACAGGTGCCACCCAGCCCTCTAATTCTGCAATGTGACCTTCCCCTCTCTTATAAAATACGTTGCCTAAGCAAGCTCCCCTGCACACAGTGAGTGCTGAATGAATTCCAGTCTCTTACGCAGTAGCTGCACACTCTTTGGAGAGGGTAAGGATTCCCCACTACTCCTCTCTCCTTGCCCTGCTGGTGCACAGCTCAGGCAGAAATGCTGGGAACAGTAATCGTTCATTTAATTACTATTTATTCAGTGGCTGGAGTGCACAACTATCACAGACTTGACTTCAAGGCAAAGCTGGGCATGAGGATGACGGCTTTCCTCGGAACCCAACTCGCACTCTTGCAGGCCAAACTCGGTGTTCCCTGAAATCTTATGGAGCACGCTACTAATTTACAATAGTTCACTGATTAATAACACAGTGACCATGCTGGAGGCAGTGTGACTGTCCTTGTTCCTTCTGTGACTATTAAATCATAATTCAGCCTGGTCACTTTAGACACAGCCTGCTATGGGACTGATCACTTCAGCTTTTCCAGGGCCAAACAGTACCAAGACAGTGGCAGATGGGCAAATCATTCTTACACGCTGATACAGACGCAGGACTCAGCTCCCCAAAGGGCTTCACCGGTGACACTTTTGAAATGACAACACTGAGTTATCATAAAAAGGTTAAATTTCACAGCAAGGCATGTCATAATACAGGTCAGAAAGATGGATATCCAAAATAATTAAAACAAGTTTCGGGTGCTTGGAAAATTCTTCTTACCAAGCACTATATTCCCTAACGAGGCCCAGCAAATTAGAAGGTAAGTTCTTTTGGTGCATGAACTTTATCTCATTCATCACTGCATTCCCTGCACCTACAATGGTGCCTGACACATAACAGGTGCTAGAAAAATGTTATTTCTCAAGTGACTGAATGAAAGAATGATTAAATACCAGAAAAGCGGGATATGACATATTATCCATGAGAGTACAGATGTGCAGGATATCTATGAAAGTATACTGTATTGGGCATACACAGAAATAATGAAAACATTATCTTTCCAAACACTAATCACTTTGGCAAACAAACAAATTATAAGCAGAGAGTAGTGAAAATATACTCCTCCACCCTGGATCCAGCATGCCTATAGGACAAATTATGATTTTTAAGCCTATATTATTGTAATTCAATATTTTTTTTTTTTTGGTGAGGAAGATTGGCCCTGAGCTAACATCTGTTACCAATCTTCTTCTTTTTTTTTTGGCTTGAGGAAAACTGTCCCTAAGCTAACACCTGTGCCAATCTTCCCCTATTTTGTATGTGGGATGCCTCCACAGCATGGCTTGATTCGTGGTGTGTAGGTCAGCACCCAAGATCTGGGCCCATGAACCCAGGGCCACCAAAGCGAGTGGGCAAACTTAACCACTATGCCACCAAGCCAGCCACCTCAGTATTTCTCTAAAACAAATATTGCACAAAATGTTTCATTTAAAATTTGTAGCAACTTGAAAGGTGACCGTGGTTAAGTACATTAATCTAATTAAGTCTACTAATTATCTCTACACACCTTTTTGAAGAAATATTTAGTACAACACTCTCTAATTGATTCACACATATATATAACAGAGGGCTATATCTGTGAAAAGATTCATAGGTATTCCCTTTTTTAAAATTCTTTTTTAAAAAATACATTCTTTTTATCTCAAACTACCAATTCTACTGAAATCCTTATTCTCTACAATGGAGTCTCAAAGAACACTGTCATCAAACTGGAGGCTTCCTTAAAGATCACTTAGTATGAACAGCTGTTCATCCCTCTGACCTAAGATGAATTAAAATTAATAGTCAGCATGCCACTGAGCCAAATTTAAATTTTCAAAATGGAATTTTTCCAAACAAAAGATTTCATTTCAGCAAGCTTCAACATCGCATACTAGCAGTTAACTTAAATGCTCTGTAAAGATGAAAACCTTAAGCACATGTGGTTAAAAGCTCAGCCAGCCGGTGCTCAGTGCCACAGGAGATTCTGGGGAAAGACCCGCCACCAAGACCACATTTCGCTCCAGGGATAAATCATGACTCATCTCAGTAATTGCCCATTGCTCCGGGCTACGCATAAGTGGTTCTGCCCACATGACCTCCCAATCACTGTGCTTATGAACAAGTTTGCAATGAAGTGATCATTTGTGTCTCAAAGCCCAGGAACTACTGTCTTAAAGTTAAGAGAACATCTCAACTAAACGGTATAACTGTTCTCACAACTGCCCCAATGAAAATGCTTAAAAACTATTTACCTCACTTTTTAAATGTTTCCTGTTAAAACATATATTTATAGGAACAAATTGTTTGACTTTTTTTTTTTAGATTGGCACCTGAGCTAACAACTGTTGCCAATCTTTTTTTTTTTTTTCCCTGCTTTTTCTCCCCAAATTCCCCCAGTACATAGTTGGGCATTTTCAGTTGTGGGTCCTTCTAGTTACGGCATGTGGGACATCGCCTCAGCATCGCCTGATGAGTGGTGCCATGTCCGTGCCCAGGATGGGAAGGAGTGAAACCCTGGGCCACCGAAGCAGAGTGACCGAACTTAACCACCCGGCCACGGGGCCGGCCCCTGTTTGACATTTTAGTTCAAACAAAATAAAACATCTACGTATCATAAATGTTAAGCATTTGCTGCTATAAATCTGGCTTTGGCGTTCCAATTAACAAAAAAAATAGAGGCCACTGTAGCTCAGTAGTTATGCCTTAAAGCGTTTACGTGCAGATTTTGCACAAGGTCAGATGGACACAAGATGACTGCATTTACTAAGGGGGTCAATACTTTTGGCAGAGTGAATAAGTGGGCAGCAAGTCAAGATTTGCTTATTGTACTGGACCAAGAAATGTTTGCTATTTAGTCTTATTTTAAACCCACTCCCTTTCCTCTAATTTGGTGAGATCATAGAATTCTGGAGATGGAAGTTACCTTCAGGATAAACTAGTTGATCACCCTGGCCTTATCAGATTGAGATCTTGAGAGGCTGACTTGTCCTTACAGTTGGTTGATGACAGAGATGGGACTACAACTGATTTAAGGTTTTTATTAAAGCCAGGCTGTTGGTGCTGGCTCTTTAGTGCTGGTCTCTCATTCCTACAGAAACACCTAACTCCTTGGAGTTTTTCCTTCTAACCTACTTCACGGGTGAAACTGACTTGCCTGCCCCACTTCTGTGTATTGCGCTTTCTTCCACCTTTTCTCACACACTTAACCTGAATCCCCCAACATAAGGGCACCTCATTGACAACCACCCCCTAAGGGAATAGTATATGGGGACAGCTTCCAAAATCATGCCTGCTACACTCTAACAACTTCAACAGGAGAACTTTGAAAATGAACCACGTTGCTAAGGGAATTAAAAGAAATACACAAAAAATTTCTTAAAATTAAATCTTGATCTTAAAAGGTCCATTACAGTCCTATAACTGGACAACTCAGTTATGAACAAAATACTGAATTAAGCGTGAATAAGGACAGAGATTGCGACAACACATGTACAGGGACTAGGAATGGTTCCGGAAGCTACAGGAGGAAACAGAAGTATTATGACACCGGCAAAAAAGCGATAGGGACACTTCCCACCCTCGGGAAGGTGCGCAGTCTCGAACTGTCCTCTGCAGAGGCCAGACGGGCTCTAGCCAGGGACAGAATGAGGGCTTAAGCTCGGGAACCAAATAGAGCCGACTCGCTGTGAGGGTCCCCGCGGGCCAGGGAGAGGGAACGGAGCCCCTGACCCGCCGTCTCCGCAGCCTCCCCGCCTAAGCCGCCCAAGCCCTCCCCGCTGCCCCCACGCGCCCGAGCCCTCGTACCTGTGAGATAGTTGGTCCACTTGTACAGAACCCCCTCCATGCTTCAGAGCCCGGCGCCGCGCATCCTCCCGGCCCGGCGCCGGCAGCGGTGATGGAGTAGGCGCTGAGCCTGGGCAGCCCCTCCCGGCCCGCCCCGACCCTCCCCGGGCGCCCCCAGCCGGCACCAAGCCGCCGTCCGCCCGCGCGCGCCGCCGGGACGTGGCGGCCCTTAGAGGCCGGGACGGCGGCCGCCGCGTGGAGCTGGGGGGCCGCGAGGTGTGGGCTCAGGCATCCCCGGGCAAGCCGCCGCGGCGGCGAGGGCGACGGCAAATTCGCGGCCGCGGTCGGCCTCCCGTTGGCGCTTCGGCGGCCCGGCTGCTCCCTCCCGCGCCTCAGCGCTCCCTCGTCCGCGCCCGCCTTCCTTCCCCCCGGGCTCCCCGTTTGTTTTCATTGACCCCGACGTCGCTTTCACTTCCTGGATGAAAGGGGCCGGCTCGTCCCGGGAAACCCCTCCCCGGCGGCGGGGCTGGAGGAGCAGGCGCGGCCTGCCGCCCCGCCGCGGGGCTGGAGGCTGCGCGCGGAGGGCGGGCCGCCCGGCTCCCCACCTCTTCCCTCAGGCCCTCGGCCGGCGGGGCCGGGGCTCGCCGCTCTCCTCCTGGCCGCCGAGGCTCGGACCCATCATCCCCCGGGGCCGAGGCCTCCGGGCCCCAGACGGGCGCGCAGCCTGGGGCCGAACGAGGACGAGCTCCCCGCGCACTCGGCCCGCGGGCGCTGTTTTAGGCCTCTCAGGTTTTCTGAAAACTAAGCCCCGGGTCCTTCCGGCGGTTGTTTATTCAAAAACACAAAACTTCCTTTTTATGTGTGCTTCGTTTCCTCCTCTCATTCCGGGAGTGGGAGAAATTGTCTCCCGAGAAGGCAGTGTGCTGCTGAGAGTCCTCGGGCCGGGGACGGCGCGGGGCCCCGAGGAGCTGTGATCGCGCCACCACTTCCCTTTAGGGTACAGAACATGCAACCGAACTTTGGAGTTTATTTTATTCCAAAAGTGTTTTTAATGATTTTCTAAAATCCTGTTTGGAAATGATCATCTTACATAATTGACAATAATTTTCAGATTGATGGAATTCTGCAAACGTTAAGCAGATACAGCAGGCCCAGTGCTGCGGCTTTTCTTAGCATCACTGAGGCAGAATAACACCTCCCCTTCCAGAACCTGATCCAGGCCTTCGCTGAAGCCTTTCTGGTCTGGGTAAAGTCTTTGGGTTCACTTGGAAATAAGGTGAATGGATCGATGCATATGTAATAAGTCCCATGTAGTTAAATGTTAATGATAGAATCCAAGCGGGTATAAGGCCGCGGTGATGAGATAGCAAAGTTCCATTTTTCTGTATGTTCGCAAGTTTTTCATACTAAAACGTGGAAGGGGTGGGTAAGGCTGGCTTTGTGTCAGACTTGGTCAAATCCCCCACCGCGTAGTGGCTGTGAGATTGGAACAAAATGCCCAATATTCAGATGACCTCGTGTTCTCATCTGCGTAACGTGGGTAATTAGCGATCTGGCAGAGTTGGGAGGAAAAGTGACACTGCCAAGAGCTTCTCGCGCCCTCCGAAGGCCCTCAAATCAACGGCGGCCCCGAGTGGTGCGGGAGGGAAACGCAAACCCAGCCGCCAGCCCGAATCGCCGGCGGCGGCTGTGGAAAAGGCCTTTCCCGGGGCGGGGAGCAGCGGCCCCTCCGTCCACTCGCGACCAGGTGGCCGTGAGTTTGTGTGTGGCTTCGCCTGGAACCTCTTAATGCACGACTCCGACCCCGAGAAGGCGCGCTTCAAGGACGCCCCAGAAGCAGAATGCCTCCCACGACACCCGCTAATTCTCTAGGGGTCTGAGGAGAAGCCTCTGACGCGCAGAAATGACAGCCGTATTCTCTGCCACATCTGACCCTAGGCTGTTTATTTCGTGATTTGCCGGTTTCATTCCAGGAAGAGCGAGCGTGACTACCAAACCCTGAGGAAACCGGCTGTAAAACATGCGGCCACAGCGAGGAGAAGCGGTGCGATGGTGCAGTGTTGCCTTAGCGACTGAGGACAGCCAGTTGAAGCGCCGGGGACCGCGGGGACGCGACCCTCCCGGACTGGCTGACGCGCCGCTGCCGAGCGCGCCGCCGGGGGGCGGAGCCACGCGCCGCCGGCCCCGGCCCTTTGTGACGTAGCACAATGCCTGCCACGTGTCGGAACGCAGCTGCGGGGCGGACCCCCGGCGACAGTGCCACGCGTGACGGAACGCGGTGGCCAACTGGAGCCGACTCCAGGAATCATGCATTTGTTATTCAGAGTAATCGTTTTCTTTTCCGTGTGGGGCATTTTCACTGCTCAGGGACAAAAGGAAGACAGCACAGAGGAAGTGAAAATAGAAGTTTTGCATCGTCCAGAAAACTGTTCTAAGACAAGCAAGAAGGGAGACCTGCTAAATGCCCATTACGACGGATTCTTGGCTAAAGACGGCTCGAAATTCTACTGCAGGTAGGAAATGCTGCGAACTGCTCCCGCGGCCAGTGCATGCGCGAAATCTCGCCTCCCTGCACCAGCCAGAAGCCCAATTGAAAGTTGTGCCTTTATTTTTAAGGGGGGAAAATCAGACTCGATGCAGTAGTGCCCTATTAAACTGAGTGTTACTTTTTAAGTTAGAAAATCTTGGCCCTAGAAATTATCAAAAATATACTGCATCCACACGGCCCTCGCCTCCCCCCCCCCCCCCCAGCATCGCCGCTGCTCTTGAGACCTATAGAAGTAGGTCAAGGAGCTGACTGTAAGGATGTTCGCGCTTTTCTTTTGCCGTGGGTGGGAGTGTCTTTACGGAGGATTACGTAGGGTAGTTTAAAAGAGTTTTTTCTGGCCTTCAGAAGCAAGATGTTTACAGGCCGAGGGCCACTTTCCAACTGAATCAAGAGGCCACTACAATAATGGCTTTCCTTGGTGACTTCTGGGCCTTGTGTCCTCCCACCTGCCCCGCTGCTACTCTGATTTAATTGATGGTTTATTACTCAGGGGGAGAATGTCTTTTCTTCATGTGTGCAATTACCTTATACAGATAGGATTGGGGAAAGTGCTTTACATTTAGGAGAAAATAGAGATATTGAGTAAGAAGAAAAGATGCAAATTTTAATTACCATTTCAATGAATTTTTGAGGCTAAAGTTGCGCTATCATTTTTCAGAATAAACCCAGAGAGGTTAGAGTTATTTGGGCAAGTCATGCACCTAGTTAGGGGCAGGAGACCCATTAAAAAGTTAACTAACTGTTGAATAGTTTTTGTAAAGATGACAACAAAAAAGAAAATGAGATTACTCCTGATGACTAGCTTTGAGCAAATCATACCTCTTTCTGGCTATTATAGGGGAAGTTTGAGCCAAACACCCCACCAGGGGGTTCAGAATGAGTGCTAATGTAGGAAAGGAGATGGTTAGAGAGGACTCCAAGTTTGAATTACAACAATGCCCAGCTGTGTTTTAAAGTTTGATTTTATTTTTCTTGAAATTAGCTTACCTACATTTTGTTTTTTATTATAGCCGGTCGCAAAATGAAGGCCATCCCAAATGGTTTGTTCTTGGTGTTGGGCAAGTCATAAAAGGCCTAGATATTGCTATGATGGATATGTGCCCTGGAGAGAAGCGGAAAGTGATCATACCCCCTTCATTTGCATATGGAAAGGAAGGCTATGGTAAGGTGTTTTAATATTTTGTCTGTAAAATATATTTAAAAATAAATCACAGACTTCTGGGTGTATATCCAAAAGAATTGAAAGCATCGTCTCAAAGAGATGTTTCTATACCCATGTTCATTGTAGCACTATTCACAGTAGCCAAAAAGTGAAATAACCCAAATGTCCATTGACCAATGAATAGATAAATGAAATGTGCTAAATACATACAGTGGAATATTATTCAGCTGTACAAAGAAAGGAAGTTCTGACATATGCTGCAACATGGGTGAACTTTGAGTACATTATGCTAAATGAAAAAAACAAGTATTGTGTGATTCCACTTACATGAAGCACCTAGAGTACTCAAATTCATAGAGACAGAAAGAGAAGGGTGGTCGCCGGCCTGGGGGAGAGGGGAATAGGTAATTGTTGCTTAATGGGTGTAGAGTTTCAGTTTTGCAAGATGAGATAGTTCTGGAGATTGGTTGCACAACAATATGAATGTACTTAACACTACTGTGCACTTAAAATGGTTAGATAGTAAGTTTTATGTTACATATATTTTCCCACAATGAAAAATTTTGAATCACTAAAAAAAATAAAATAAAAAATCTTAGAGGAAATAATTACAGAACTATAGGGGCCAATAAACCTTAGCTCTATCTAGTCCAGTCCAGCCCAGTCCCCTCTTTTTACATATAAAGAAAATAAGACATTGTTGGAATACAGATCTCTGTGTCCAGAATTCTTTCCCCGCATACTGGCAACACTCATAATGATCTTGTATGTTCTATAAGCTTTACCTTAGTCATTTTTATTTGTTTTTAGTATATATTATTTTATTAATTATTACATAAATGTCTATAGCACATACCTTTGGTAAGCAGTACCAAAGTCAAATTCATAAAACTCAGGAAACTGAAAATATGATTTTCGAGTAAAAGGACAGCACTGGAACATTGTGAAAAGAACATCTGAAATATAACAAGCTGTCAGTCACTATTACCCAAATTCAGGAGAAGCTTTGAAATGTGGAAGAAATGAACTGCTTCTTTCACTTTCTTACTTATTTTTAAAATCCTAGGGTGAGATCTGAGAACCTAGGTAAAGCAGATAAATGGGGAAAATGTTTGAAACCCATATGAAGACTCTTCCTAACCAATAATAAAAATGACCTATCCCGAGAAAGAGGCAGGTTCATTACCAAGTGGCCTGCTAACAAAAAATACAAGTGACCTTAAATCTGTGAGAATACTTAATTTTATTCATAATTAAAGGGAAATTACAAAAATCAGACATGATTTTCACTCATCAGACTACAAAGATATGAAAGTTGGCAAAGACATGGGAAAACCAGCAGTCTCATGAATTATTGCTGGGAATGTAAATAATTTGACCTCTCGAGCAATTTCTATCAAAATTTAAAATGCGATATCCCACGACCCAGTAGCTCTATTTGCAGGAATGTGCACAAGGTATGTGTAAAAGAACATTCCTTGCAGACTTTTTTTTGGGTAGCAAGAGACTGGAAACTACCTGAGTATCCATTGATAGGAAATTAGTTAAATTATGGTACATCTATACAATGGATTACTGTGCAGCTAGTAAAAAGAATGAAGCAGAGCCATATGTATTAATATGTTAAAAATAAAGTGGGATAGAATATATCATGGAAGGAATATTTATTGAGCATCAGTGCCAGGCTCTGTTCTAGGCACTGAGCATGAAGCAGTGAACAAAGCAGAAACAATTCTCCATCCTCCATGAGGTTACACGTGACGGGGAATTTCACGTATGCATCATGTTTCTACGTGGACTATGTCTGGAAGGGTACACAGTCATCTGATGACATTAAGCGTTCCTGGGATGGAGGCCTGAGGGTCAAGGAGAAGAGATTTCTTCTCCCTCTATAATGTTTTCTACTGTTTAAATTTTTACCTTGTGCATGTATTAATTTTTGCAAAATTACATTTTTAAAAATCACTAAAGTTAAAAGTGAAACAGAGTAGAGACATTTTTATAAAAGGGGAAAATGAGCAGTCTGGCAGAGGGACAGTTTCCATCTTGCGTTCTCAATTAGGTCTTTGCTTCCTGTTGCTGTGTGAAGATTATAAAGAATGAATCTTTATCTCTTCGTTCTATGTGGAGCCCTTGCTAACTCCACCTATTTGAAATATTTAGTATGTAGTTAAAGTAAAAATTAATTTTCTACGATGAGATATTGTCCTTACTCCCAAATATTTTGTTGAAATGGCATGCCCTCTTTGAGGCTCTGTGTTTACTCATTAAGAGTAGTGATTCCCTCATCTGTTCATTCCAGCAAGAGCAGGGGATCACTGCCCCAAATTGGATTGGAGGAAGGGTAGTGGTTCAAGTCAAACCCAATCAGACTTAAAACTCCTAAAGAGAGAGTTCCAGATAACAACAGCTTCGTTTTCAATGCTTTTTGCCAACCATTTGGTCCCGTCAGAATAGCTCCCATGGAACCATAGTTTGTGTATCCTATTTTTATTTGTAGAGGAACCTGGGAGAGAGAGAAAATTGAATTGAAATTAAACTGAATGCAATACTTTTCCTAAAAATGTTGTCATAGGTTGAGGCCAGTTGTCTTTCAGTCTCTTTAATCGAATTTTCAGCATTTCCTTTCTCTCTTGTGTTGTCTCATCAGATGCCTCCACGTTCTGCCTACTACCACAACACCCACTCCCCACTCTGCCTAGAGCACCCACGTCCGGCATCAATAGGTGCTTACCCTGGATCCCATTACCCAAAGGCAAATGACTACTAAGTTAATCCTTTCTGTAAACTAATTTATGCTTAGATATGAATGACTACCCAGGCTGCCTAAGCTGTTCATAAACCAGACTCTTGCTGCAGAGATGTAGAAATTTGACTTGCCGTAGTTAGTTCATATTCAATCTGAGGTGTCACCAATAAACATAAAAATAGTGAATCTGGCTAGTAACACCACCAACGCTTCATTTCACGTATAAGGAAAAGGAGACCCAACAAAGTGTGTTCTTTGTAACGTAAACTGCTAGTTTACCTGCATTACAGTAGTTCAGATTAGATTATCTTAAAAGTTGCAGTGTAGACCATAAGTAACTGCTTAACACAACTTCTTGATCAGATGAACTTTTTTAAATAAGTTGTTATTAAGACGTAACATTAGCTATAACTTTGTTTTAGGTAGTACTTGAAGAAGTCTTTCCTCTGCGCAGTGTCCTTGCCTCATGTCACAGAGCACCCCTGCATGTTTGAAATGCATGTGACTTGTTAGTGCTTTAATTAACAGTCCGTGTGGTATGTATAGATTCTTTACATTAACTCCTACGTCTTTGATCTGCTTGTCTAAATACAAGGAATTCTATAACAAATGCACATTTCTCTTTTCTTTATACTATAATTTTTTTGCAAGAAAAAACCTAATTGGCAATATTTTCTTTTCTATGTTCACAGTAGAATTATTCAGAAACTTCAACTTGTAATATTTGTTTCTTAAGAAATTTTAATTTATGTTTGAATTCGTGTTTAACTATTGTCAGATGTTATTTTTCTGTCATAAAGAGATCCTAATGGGCCAGAATAGGAATGAGTTTTGTAAAAATGATCATTGACTCAATCTCTAGCTCTTTTACTCTAAAGTCAGATAATATGAGGTACATCGGTTGGGACGGTCGCATTAGTCACGTGATGTGTGGGTAGATTTTTCTGTGTCCTCGATTTGGAGGTGACTGATCCACTTTTCCTTTTGGCTGTAACTTTAAAGCCCTTTTCTCTTTGGATTATATAAATACTTTAGCAAGAATTCTCCACTTTTTCATTAAAGAAATTACTGTTTCCTTCAGAGAACAAACTTAGCCATTTTAAAAATAAACAGTAGGCGTCATTCATTTGGCAAATATTTAAGTGACCATGATGGATCAGGTACTGTGTGAGACTCTGGGAATATGCTGGTGACACAAGCCACCCACTGCCTCTTAGCAAGTCCTTTTGGCAGGTTGGTTTATAAAATGGTCATCTGAAATAGCCCATAGCTTGCTAAAATCATCTGTGACATCAGTTAATAGGTTAACTTTATTAAAGAGAACTATTCAACTGAATACTGAAATTTTTTATTGTGATTAGAAATTTCTTCATAAAATTGTTACTGGTTTATTCTGTCATTGCACTTTTTTTTTTGCTGAGGAAGATTCACCCTAAGCTAACATCTGTTGCCAATCTTCCTCTTTTTGCTTGAGGAAGATTCACCCTGAGCTAACATCTGTGCCAGTCTTCCTCCATTTCATATGTGGGTCTCTGCCACCGCCTGGCCACCGATAAGTGGTGTGTGTCAGCACCCGGGAACCAAACCCGGCCTGCCCACACAGAGTGCACCAAACCCAACCACTAGGCCATGGGGCCAGCCCCTCATTGCACTTATTTTTTAATGTCTGTAAAGAACTTGAAAGTCAAATATATTGATACGTATGTTTTATTTATGCTTCCAAATAACTACACAAAATCATTTTCTAAAAGATTACTGATCTACACTTTGAAATTTTTCTGCCCATGCATTTCTTGTCTGCACCAGTTCTTTGCTGTATAATGATGGGTTATATTAATAAAAATTACATGATTTATATTTATTTTAATTTAACCAGGAAATAATGGTCTGCTAGGTCCTTAGAACTGACTTGATGTAAAAACATATGGAAAAAAATCCTAAAAAGTATTTAGAAAGCAGTTTTTATAAATATGAATAATGTAATCATAATGCTATAATGGCTATTTGTGAATAAATATTTGAACGTTATCTTCATGTAAGTTAAACTGTTAAAAAAATTTATACCTTTAGCCGAAGGCAAGATTCCCCCTGATGCAACATTGATTTTTGAGATTGAACTTTATGCTGTGACGAAAGGACCACGAAGCATTGAAACATTTAAACAGATAGACACGGACAATGACAGGCAACTCTCTAAAGCCGAGGTAATTCAAACAGATTTCATATGTCTAATCTAATTTTTTATCACAATTTAAATACTTCTGTGTTACAGCTATGATTTTTTCACTTCTACCTAGTGTGGGCTGATTACTTTGCTTTTATAGAGCTGGTTACAAAAAAATCTAAGCTCCAAGAAGAAAATGTGCTTTTTCAATATAAAATTTGTAACCAGATCATCCTGTTCAATTTCCTTTCTCCCTGCTGCAAGAGGGTCATTAAAATACTAAACTCATCTCTACAGGACATTTCCAGCATCTAGACTACAGGGGCAGATCTCTTTCAAGCAGCACTGTAAGAATTTGTCACAGGGCAAATAATTCCCACCTCATAGGATGGCAAGGATTACATGAGATGATGAAAAGAGCTAGCAAGAATTTGAATTGCGTGGGCTAGAAGGTTGGTCAGGAGGAGCCAGAAGTTCAGCTCCCTAGCTTCTGCATCCCAGTTAGTCTTATATATGAATTGAAGGATTAATAAAGATCTCAGAATAATAATAATAATAGATAATTTTATCACATTTTCTCAGTACCGGGTACAATTATAAATTCATTAGTGTGTGAACTCCTTTAATCTCCATGACAGTTTATGAGGCAGACACTATTGTCATCATCTCCAATTTATAGATGAGGGAAATAAATGATGCCCAGACAGGTTAAGTAACTAGCTTAAGGTTACAGCTGTAAGTGGCAAAACCAGACTGCAACCCCAGCGATGTGGCTCCACTGTGGTGCTCTTAACCATGAGTCTACCCTGCCTCTTTCAGGGAGTTCCCAGCATGAACGTTTCAGGGCTAGTGTTTGTTTCATTGAAGTCTAGTGCCTTCCTTAATCTCACTGACTAGACTCTTTTTGCTTAAATTGGGTAACCCAGTTGTCTCCCCTCTTGTTTGGAGGCAGTTTAACTTTCATAACTCTACCGCCTACATAGGTAATAAAAGGCAACTGCGTCATTGATTTCAAGTGATAAGAGGAAGCCCCTTTTCTCTATTTCTTTTCCTCTCCCTCTCCAATCCTTTCCCCACCCTAATTCCACTTCCTTCTCCAAGATGTTAGTAAGGACTTTCCCGGGAAACTCTGGTTGGTCAGTGGTGGAGGAGGGTTAAGGGACTGGGAACGTGCCTTGTTCCTTCAGAGGAGCGGTTAGAGGGGTGGCACACTGTCCCCAGTCGGTGCCTTCTCTTGACTTCTCATCCTCTTGAGGGGAACAGCAGCTGCAGGTGAATTCACAAGGCACCCAAACCCCAGCCTGTGCACACAGACTATTCAGTATCCCTTGCACATCGAGGCACGTGCTGCAGTTTGAATACTCCTCAGTAGCCTTAGGGGATCTTCAGTTCTTTTCTGCAAAGTAAAAGTAAAGAAAGTCCAAAATAGTGACCTGCTTGGCTATGGTCTGCCCACGTGTTTCTCAGGTGTCAGGGACCAGCTGCATTATCACTGGATGGATGAGAGGTTTTCGTATGCTTGAATAATAACAGCTGTCTTTATTGACACCCCTGAACACGACTCTAAGCCTCACATCAATCCTGCAATGAAGATACTCTTTTCCTCTTTTTACAGATGGCAAAACTGAGGTTCAGAGAGGTTAAATCATTTTTCCAGGACCACACAGCCAGTACATGGCAAAGCCTGGATTTGAAACATGGCTAAAAGAAACACTATCCTTCATCATCAAATTTAGTCAGTTATTTCTTCAGTATAAGTAAGGTGGGGGGAGAAGGGGAACACAGTATTTTTATTAAATTACTAAGTGGAAACTGTGGAACCCATTACCAGCAAAATTAAGGTCATGTTCTGACTCCCTTTTTGTACCTCTTCACTACAGTTTACTGGAAAAGTACATTTTGAGAGTCAGCAATATTCATTATGAAAATATTTTTACCTACTTAGAAACTGAGGAATATTTGAGGCTGTTTAAAATTCTTTACACCTACGTAGGATTACTAAGGCTCTATTGGAAGAAAAAATGCATCTCCATCCTATAGGACTGAAGTCACATTTGAGAACAGTTGATATATCTTTCATTAAAATCTATTGATCGTTCTAAAATAAACTCTACTCCCGATGGATTGAGTTTGGGATATGTATTGCTAAAAATCTCTCAGGGTTCAACGTGAGCCTTCAAAAATACTCTTGCCTCTAAAATTCCCAACCTTGCTAAACATTTTCTCCAGCTATTGTACATTGCTTTCTTTGGCTATAATATATATTAAGGTTTTCCAGTGGAAATATAATTGAGTCACATATATAATTTTAAATTTTTAGTAGCCACATCTTAAAAAGTAAAAAGAAACAGGTGAAATTAATTTCAAGGATGTTTTGTTTAACCCAATATGTCTAGAATATTACCATTTCAACATAAAATCAATATAAAAATTATTAATGAGATACTTTTGTGTTGTCTTCAAAATTTGTTGAGTATTTTGCCTTACAGTAGCATATCTCAATTTGATCCACCCACATTTCAAGTACTTAATAGTCAGGTGTTGCTAGTAGCTACATATGAGGCAGGGCTTATGTGTCTTTGCTGAGAAAAACATTGTATTATATAGAGAAAAAGGGAATACTTCAGAATATCTGTTCTTCATTTGACATTATTATTAGAGAGATTGTCATGGTTTGTGGATTTGGGGGAGAGCTGGAGAAGCATAGAAGAATTAAGAAAATTAAATTTTATTTCAAAACCTGTGATTGGGTTTTATTGATGATACAACATTCATTAATTTTAGAGATTATAGAAATGACAAGTTCGATTTTAGTCACTAATGGATTTCCTTTGATAGCGTGGACAGTGTATATTATTAGAAGGTATTTAGTTTCAACAAAATTCAATTCAGTTCATCTTTGAGTATGTACTACTAACCATCTGTAGTCTCAAGAGAAGCTAATTGGAAGATCAGCTTCTCTTCAGAAAATTGCTTCAAAGGTTAAAAAAAATAAAACCTCAAATAGCTTTAAAAGAATTTTTTTTTTTAAACAGCCTTCTGTTTCCTCTGTGCTTAGGCTGTTCCCTCTGCCAAGAATGCCCTTTGCCTACTTCATTTTTTTTTAAGTACTCTGTTTTTTTTTTTTAGGTGTGCTTTTTGGTGAGGAAGATTGGCTCTGAGCTAACATCTGTTGCCAGTCTTCCTCTTATTTTATGTGGGATGCTGCCACAACGTGGCTTGACGAGCAGTGCTAGGTCCGCGCCCAGGATCCAAACCTGCAAACCCTGAGCTGCCAAAGCAGAGTGCGTGAACTTAACCACTACGCCACTGAGCTGGCCCCTTATTTTTCTTTTAGGTACGCTTTTTGGTGAGGAAGATTGGCCCTGAGCTAACATCTGTTGCCAATCTTCCTCTCTTTTTTTTTTCTTCTCCCCAAAGCCCCAGTCCATAGTTGTACATCCTAGTTCTAAGTCCTTCTAGTTCTTCTATGTGGGATGCTGCCACAGCGTGGCTTGATGAGTGGTGTGTAGGTTCGCACCCAGGATCCAAACCCATGAACCCCAAGCCATTGAAGGAAGTGGTGCACACAAATTTAACCACCACACAACCAGGCCAGCCCCGTAAAAATTTTGTATCACTTATTATAAGTAGTCTTAAATATTGAGTTTCTTTATGTAAACATTTCCTCAAAGTTACTGGAAATTTATTGTGATATCTTTTTATTAAAGAAATATTGTTTTGGCCCTTTAGATAAATCATTACCTGAAAAGGGAATTTGAAAAAGATGAGAAGCCACGTGACAAGTCGTATCAGAATGCGGTTTTAGAAGATATTTTTAAGAAGAATGACCATGATGGTGATGGCTTCATTTCTTCCAAGGAATACAATGTATATCAACATGACGAACTATAGCATATTTCTATTTCTAAATTTTTTTAGCTACTTACTGTACTTTATATGTAAAACAGTCACATTTCTCCAAGTTATATTTTCTCTTTTTCCCCCATGAGAACATATTTTGATCCCCTCAATACATGTAATTTGGGAATAATAAATGCGAGGCTGTTTTGCAAATTTAACTTCCAAGAAAGGTATGATTGTGTTTCTGATTGCTTTATTCTGTTAACACAAAATGCAGCATCATGAAACAGACCTCTGTGTCCCCGTGGACAGTTTTCCCCCTTCAGGATATAGGAAGACATCTATGTCAAGATCTTCAAGCTCTTCCCAACTCTAACCTTAAATATGTAAACATCCAATTTTTAATATTTTCAATGTCACAATGCCCCATATTTTTAAAATATTCACTAGGGACCCAGGAATTAGCATTTCATTTGTTTATGCATTTCACAGCATTATGGATAGCAGGATATAAAAATCATGGGACTGAAGAGTCTTCCTTTGGTATGCATGCAGGAAAATATTAGTTGTGTAACTCTGTCCCCCAGAGAGCCTCAACACCGTCTCCGTAGTTTTTGCTGCAAGCTTCTGGCCTTGGGTATTTGTTCCAGTGGGGAATGTTTAAAGATATTTGATCAGACCAAAGACTTTATGCCTCATATAGCAGGCATAATAAAATCTATACTGCTGAGTCTTGTACTTCTTCAGACATCATTCTAAATAAGCTACTCTTCTTCCTTCTCATAGGCCTTTATGTCTACCAACCCTAACTTTTTGTCTTGATAGTTTTAAATAGATGCCATCGTATTTCTTAGTTTCCATTTCCCTTTCTCTAGGTGTCTCTATCCCATGTCACTTAATTTTACAATGTTCTCGTTATTAATCATGAATGAGTATTACAAACTGGTATGCCGTCAAATTTTTGATAAATGTGTAGAATTTATTTTACACATGAGGCTATGTGGGGATTCAAATGAGGATACAAATGAGGATATACAGTGCCATGGCAATTTTCTGTGATGGTCAAATCATGACATGGTCCAACTTCTTGAGAATAAGAGGTAAGAGATGCTGTAGGATATCATGTTGGCGCCAAAGAAAGGGCACATATTTATTGGACCATGTAAGATTTGGCCTACTGCATGTGTAAGAAAGTATGGTAAGCCAGTAAATAACTCTGTTCAAAACAAGTGAGTCAAAACAAAGTTTTTCCATTTTCTGAAACTTGCTCTTCCAAATCATTTGTTAATTGTTCATCTTTTAACTGCTTTAGACATACTGCTAGAAATTATGTTATTTAAAAGGGTGGGGGGGGGGACACAAAACCCATGGGATTAGTGGATTTCACATATGCACAGCACAGAATTTGACACTTCATGAAACAAAAACCTGTTCATCCCCCCAATATTTCTTCATTTCTATACCCAATTTTATAACTCCTCCTCACTTGCTCAATCATCAACTCTTTCATCCCTTTACATTCCTCAGAAAAACCTGCCCAGTTGACATAAACTAAGTTGATAACTCAGTATTCTTATGTTTTGGTTTGGAAACTGCCCTCATTCTCTATATCCATACAAAAAAGTCACTAGAGCCTTCTTTTGATCAGTATACTCATATTGCATTTGAATCATATATGCTGCCCAAAACAAAAATACAGTGAAAAAAACAGATAAGGAAATTATTCTATAAGAGAAACTATAAGTCTAACCTTTCCGTCCCATTTTCATACAAAGTGCTTTCAAACTTATGTTTTAAAAACCTATAGATGATATTAAATGAGAGATTTACTCTAAAACTCTAATAAACATTTAAATAATTAAAAAATAAAATTTTAATCATTCTAATACATAAAGTATACAGGTATTTTGTATTTACACAATTGCTTTATGCCTTCATAAGCATATACCTAATAGTGAGTGCTTTAAGTATACATTTTGAGTTCTAGAATTTCAACATACCATTTTTGCAATTATTTTAATAAGGGTGTACAGCAAATGAATAATTTAGGTTGTTTGTGTATGAAAAATTCAGATGTCTTACAGAGTAGATGAAAAAGATCTCCCAGAACTAAATATGTTAAATGTTTTAAACATTTTCAAAGGAGAAAAGAAATGTGTCCTAGCTGCCTTACCTTTAAAATGACAGTAGTGAGATTTATAAAAACAAAACTAGCAAGCATATGTACATCACAGAATGGCAGCCCATTACTACTATCAGTCACCCTGTTAACTCTGTACACAAAACCCCACGCTGAGCTCTGTGCTTTTAATTTGATACTCCAATTAAACATTTAGGATTACAGTAAATTATTAACACATTTTTCTCATTTTGCCAGACCTAGGGCAATAGTTAAAGCACCATAAAGTCGCCACTTGTGCACTCTTGCCATCCTTAAATGTTGAATTAAAAACCGATTAAAAATAAAATTGATATTTAGGAAATCTCTAGGGGCCGGCCCCGTGGCCGAGTAGTTAAGTTTGTGTGCTCCACTTTGGTGGCCTAGGGTTTCGCTGGTTCGGATCCTGGGTGCGGACATGGCACCGCTCGTCAGGCCACACTGAGGCAGCGTCCCACGTGCCACAACCAGAAGGACCCACAACTAAAAATATACAACTATGTACTGGGGAGAGAAATCAGGAAAAAAAATCTCTATGTAAAGTTATCTAAAATGATAGACTAAATCCCAAAAACATTTCTGAAGTAACTGGCAGATTTTATGAAGGAACATCTATATTCTGAATCTTATATTTAAACCTTTTTATAATATATATAAACAATATCATCAGTCTTCATGACAATTTAGGAGGTAGACACTATTATGATCTGCACTTTACAGATGAGGAGAATGATGCCCAGACAGGTTAATTTCTCTTTCTTCTCCCTTTTTAATTTGCCACAATTCATCAAAGTGAACCTCTGGAATTTTGGAAAAAGTGTGTGGCATAGTTGCACCTAAAACACCAGCAAGGTACATTCATTTTTCATTTTATTTCATTCTCTTGTGCCAGACATCAAAACAAGGAACTGCATGAAGTCTCACATACTTCTGCCCGTCGACAGAACACTGAAAGCACCCATAAACCGTCTCCCTTTTAAAGTTCCCCATTCCACAGAGTATGCAAGGTCCTTTTGGAATGTTGTGATTAAGTAAGTTAACTCGGATATGCGTCCCTTCTTTGAGTGAAATATCAGTCATGCGGAGAGGTTTGTCATAATAGTCAGAAAAAAGATCATCTAAGTAAAGCTGTGAGCGAGAAATGGCATCCATCACTCTTCTATCTAAAAGGACAAAAACAGAGAAATGTGTTAGAAGTCACAATAAAAAATGTATAACCAATCTGCATTTATAAACACTACATGAATCTAAACCATCAGGCAAGAAATTATGTGGCTTTTAAATTTAAATTTTTCCTTAACCGACAGGATTACTGAATAGATAACCTCAAGCGTTAATCAGAGAAGAAAAAAATATATTTGAAATACTCTTCAATGGACATACTTCTCTCAAATAGTATATTTCTCAATCTGTAGAGCAGTGCAAATGTTGCCGTTTCTTCCCTTTCAAATCCTCCTTTTGACACTGAAGTGACACAAAGGTCTGTAAAAAAAAATTTTACAAGATGTAACTTGAACAACTCATTTTATTGGGACTTTTAGTTGTAGTTGATAAATTCTAGTACATGCCATTCATTTTAAGTTAAATTTTACATATTTTTGGAAAAGGTAATATTCACATAATACAAAATGAAGAGTACAGAAAGGGAATACAATGACAAATAAATCGCTAGTCTACCCTGACCCCAGCCTCATTTTTCCACCCCCGAGGTAACAACTGTTAGGTTTCTTGTGTATTCTTCCAGAATTACTCCATATATTTTACAAGCATAAAGGAATACATGTGTATGAATGTACATATATAAAACTCTTTAGGCTCAAATAGTTACACACTGCGCACATTTCTCTAAAATGTCTCTTAGAGATTATGTCAGGATCTATAGTGCTACCTCATTCTTAATGGCTTCATAGTGGATGCACCGTTACTTAACTAGTTGCTGATAATAGATATCAAGCTTATTTCCAATTTTTTGCTATTATGAACTAAATATCCTTATACCCATATCATTTCACATATGTCTAAGTATATCTGTAGGATATCCTAAAAGTGTAAGTAAGGCTAAAGTATATGCACAGTTTAAATTTTGATGGATACATCAGTTCTATCAGTTTATACTCCTCCTAACAATCAATATAATTATAAAAACCTCCTACTGAAGTGTCCCAAATAAAAATTATCATGTGTTGTCTTGTTTCTGGTCTCCCTATTCCCTCCTCCTACAGAACTGCAGAAACAAAAACAGGTCTAAAAATGTTTATAAATGACCACAGCTGGGGGGCTCCCTTGCCTAGTCCTTTGGGCTATCCCCAGCCTTGAGCTGACTGGCCTCCTAATCTTGAAGACCTGTGAAAAGTAGAAATCTAAAGTGAGCTGCAAGGAGGTGTTATATAAGGTGACAATTTTAAAAGAAGCCTTTGTACTTTTAAAGTTATTTTCTAGGGAGAGTTGGGAAGCTGGGTCTATGACAGGTAAAACTGAAGAAGAGTTGTCTTTGTGTACCCTAGTTTGGGCATCCTGATACCTTCAAGCATCTTACTGTCTACCTACTCCTCTATTTGCCATCATCAAAAACTACATATTAGAAGGTCATTTATTATCTCCCCGTGTAAGTCAAGGAACACTTTGTCAGTGGATTGCATTTTAGCTCTTATCTATTATTGTAAGTCGGGTATCACCAAGAAGCAGGAAAGAGGTATTGGGTAAGTAGGGACCAGAGGGTCTTTCCCAGCTACTTCGCCCAAGCATAAGATTGACAGCTGACAGCATCATTCTTCTATATTTAGACACTCAGAGAGAGAGGGTTTCCCATTAAATTCTTCTTAAAAATATAATCATTTCAGTGTTTCATGCAAATCATTCACTCACCAAAGGCACCATCCAAGTAAATGAAGAGTTCAAAAACACTGAAAGCTATGGTTGTGTGTGCTGGAAAAACAATAGCTTTGTCCCTTCCCTTGGGATTCTGTTCATCCATAAAATGAAACTATATTAAATAAATAAATTAAATAACATTATTAAGGAGCATAACATGTAAGGATAGCTTTATGGAGAAACAAAATATTTCCTACAATCCCACCAAAAAAACACTACTCCAAAAATTATCCTATTTGAATTAAACAGTTTATACCAGAGGTCCAAATGCTCCAATGGGGACCCATGATCTATATTAGGAAACACCACTTACCACTTTCTCACTTACTTTGGTATTGGAGTCAATGATTAGTGCTACCACAACAGTAATGTTCTCTGGCATTTTTCTTTCAACTGCAAACTAACTGAGTCTAAGTGCTACAGTTGTTTTTCGCCTACCTTGTCTACTGTTCCAAAGCCCCTAGAGCTTTCAGCAACTTTCCAAAGCAACCATCAACTTATTTTCCAAAGCAATCACCAACAATTAAGTAAATGTTTCAGTTTGTGCCCTCAAAATGATCCAATGTTAAACAATTTGGTGGGCAGCTAAATGTAGCCACTGAACAGAACCTCTATTTGCAAAGACTTAAAAAGATGATCACTAAGCCCTATCTTTCTAGCAATTGGTTTTAATAAAACCAATCAATTCATTATTATGTGTCATTATTATGTGAATGACAAGCTAAAAATTAAACAAATAACTTTCAAGATTTTTTAAAAAAGATTTAACATTGAATGAAGCATCTTTGTCATTGACAATATTGTTTTAGGAAAATTGATTTAATTAAAAAACCCACAACGAAGAATATACAACTATGTACCGGGGGGCTTTGGGGAGAAAAAGGAAAAAATAAAATCTTTAAAAAAAAAAAATATATATATATATATATGTAAATTCAACTTAAAAAATTCAAGTATAAACAAAAAATCACTTAAAAATAAAGTCAAAGAATTTAATATAAGCATTCAATTTTTATTCTTAAAATGCATTTAAACTGTAATAGGAGGGACTCCAATACACACATTATTTCACAATGATTCGTGTTTTGTTTGCATTATACTACACGTTTAGAATCCATACTTTCTTGGATTTTTTTCATATTCTAAAACCATTATTGTGCAAAATCCTGTAAAGAACTGCAGTTCTTTACTCTCAACATCTGACAAAATACACGTCTCATTAGAAATTGAATACTTTGTAAAAATTCCCATTGCAGTTTTTTAGTAAGAGAAGCCTAATGAGTGTGGTTTACCCGCATGGCTTCCCCACGAATGCCAGCATGCACAGACAGCGAGCACTGTCGTGTGGTTCGAATGCTTTCCATGACCACGCACAGTACTGCCCTTCTGCTGCTCCTTGACTGACGTATCAAGCTGTGGTCAAAATTAATTTTTCTAAAATAAAGAAGAGAGACATTCACAAAAATCTGTAACATCTAATTACATATAATCAAACACATTCTTTGCAATCAGGTGTTATTCATTCATAGTCCACCTTAACTCAAAGTAAATCCAGGCGGGCCTAATACAAATCAGAAAGAATGCTCAAAACAACTTGAATAATCTGCTTCTCCTTTCTATTTTCTTAAAACATGCTTCTTAGAGGAGTATGTTGGAGAAGACTCTTAGATTTGTTGCAAACAGATTCCTATATTCTTTTAATCTAATAATTTAGCAAATGTGTGTAGAGCCAAAGTGATTTGTGGAACAATTAAAAATCCTGTTTAAAACCAAATGATTTTGGATATCTACCAAAGTTTGGATATATTACTAATTTGTAGTATTTCAAACAAATCAAATAAATTACACTAGTAAAAATATAACCTGAATGTTTTAAGCATTCTTTGTAATGAAGTTTATGTAATCAAAATATCTAATGAAAATAGTGAAGTATATTAAGGATTATTATACTGACCGTGTAGTAATTTCCTTGAGTAATGTTGATACTTCCACTTCATGTTTGGTTACTATACCAAATGAAGCTTTTACCGCAATGGAATCTGATCCAGCAACGTTAATCCCAACGTCATTCACAATATGGTTGCCTCGCCTTCCATAGAGTGAAACATCTGATTCATCTTCATAATTCAGTAACTGATAAGATGAAATACCTTTAAGAATGGAAATTAATACTTTTTAAATGTCTTGAATTCATCTAATGTAGATTATATATATTAGCACTTTACTTTACTATTTAAGACTCGATTACCCAAATATTGAGAAAGGCAACATATCAAACCAAGATTAAAAACAGCAATTCAATTAATTTGACTGCAAGAAGAAATAAATAGCCAGAGTACTTAAAATGAACTCAAATTATCTGTTTGGCCAACAGAACTTCTTAAGCATCAAGATCCACTGGGCGGTTGAAAGAAAAGTTGAAAGAAAAGGTTGAAAGAAAAAATTACAAGAAATAATTTGTCAAATGTCAATTTCATCCGGCCTGCAATTCATTTCAGTTTACCAATTGTAATAACCGAATCATAAAAAAAATATAAATTACTTTCATCTCATTTGACCATGTGAGATAGGTAAGAGCCAACAATACACCATTTTATAGACGAAGAAATATATTATGTCATGTTCTAAGTTGATTTGGTTAAAACAATTTACAAAATAATTAAAATAAGATTAGGCAATAATCTTATAAAATAGGTTTGAAAATTATTCAATTAATAAGAGATTTGATATTATATAAACTATAGGCATTATTCATCTAATAATATTATTACTGCCATAGTAATAAAAATTACTTTTATCAATGAAAATGTGTAAATATTAAAAGCATAAGTAGTATAAACAATCTATGTTTAGATTACCAATAATATAGCTAAATGAGTAGTCACTCCCAAACAGACATTTAAACTTACCAGCTGAAATTTCTCTGTCTCCTAGAAGAACATCTTTCAGTGTAAAAGGTGTTGAGGTAAACTTGTATCTAGGAAACAGAAAGCATCGCTTCTTTTTCACGACCAGACTTAGAGGTTGGTATTTGTCAGCCTCACTGAGGCTTGGAACAGGAACTAATCTCCCTCCATCTCCAACTTGTTTGACAAAGCTCTTGGTAGCAGCCGCAAACATATTAAATAGTACTAAAACATCATCAACTGCAACCCTCAGATAAGAAATCCATATTTTCAAAGAACATCAGGCACAAAGCTAAGCCTTGCTTGATTTTAAATATAATTATACATGTTAAAAATACAAAGCATAGCTTCATCAAGTAGTTTACCAGCGTGCAATTCACAACACTGCCTCCCCTGGTGTGCTCAGGTAATGAATTATAGATCAACCATGTAAAATGATACACTAAAAGCAAGTCTAATTTGGAATTGCAGTCTATAGCACTAAAATATACACAGAAAGCTAGTAATTATAAAATACTACCAATGTCTTTGATGAAGGTCACAGTTGATAGCGGTTTGTCAGTTTTGCTGGAAGCATATAGCCCTCTGGGAACAATGCCATTTAGGTACCAACATTAGCGCTGGACACCATCTACTGTGGACCTAGTCCAAAGGGAACTCCTTCACAAGTGCATCATGCCAATTTTGGCAACAGAAAAGTGCTGTTTTGAATTCTTTTGGTACACAGTTCATTGTTCGAGCATTTCATTCGTTTTTCTTGTATGCTTACAAAACCAAGTGAATAATATAAAACATAAATTCACAGAATATAAGGAAACAATTATATGCAGATCTTTATAAAATACCAAATGAAAGCCACATTACATATAATAACTGTATCCTGACACGTAGGTTTCTTACTTAGAAGCTGGCACATAGACAATATCTCTTTGAAGTGGGGTCCTGCTGCATTTATTTTCTTTCTGTTTCATCACATTATTCCAGTTAACCAACCTTTAAAGAGTTATATACCGCTTTGGCTTGTTTTTAAAGGAATTTTGTAGCTAAATATAAATTTTAGAAACAAATTTGAATGCTGAAATATTGTATTTCATAGTTATGTGGATGTTAATCTATTGTGAAATAGTGGCTATGTGGTACTTAGGATAAGATATTCATTAAAACAACATTAGTAGATAGTACTCGATATACATACACATATAGAGGCGGTAGGGGAAAGAAGAGAGAATAGGCTTAATTCGAGCTTCAAATACTATAAATCAATTTTATGGGATTCTAGACAATTTTTTTTCACTTGCTTTCAAGCATCCAGGGCTCACATGCAACCAAAAGATAAGCTTTTAATAATATTCCTTCCTGCAAATACTATTGTGCAAAACAATCTTCCAGAACACAGAGAAAGCACACCGAGTAATTTCTCCAAGTGGCTAGGAAACCCCTAGAGAAGCGGTACATCTCTTGTCGCTGTCTGACCCCCATCAAAGGTGGTGCATCCCAGGCAAACGCCATTACAACCAACACAGGTGTGCAGAAAGAGCATTTAATTGGAATCCAGTCCACAGGAAGATTTCGTTTACACCCAAGGTGTCTTGTTGGGATCCGCTGGCCCTGCGTTCGTCTCGCGACGAAAGCCTAGAAGACAATGGAGCCCACGCCGCAGGGGGGGGGGGGGGGGGGGTTCTGAGGACGTCCCCGCGAGCTCCCAAAGGCAACGTGAGCGCCGGAAGAGCCCCCCGCAGCCCTCAGGAGCGGATATTCCGCGAGTCTCAAGCTTCGGGGCCAGGCCCGGGGAGGCTCTCCAGCAATTTTGCATTTGGAATTTTCAAATCTTTTTCTTAAAGTGACGCAACCCTCTTCCATCCCCCTATCTCCCCCGCCAAAAAAAAAGGCTGAGCTTCAGGCCTTACAGACTCTGTGAGGCTTGCCTGCCGGACAAGCCTCTCCGGGCAGGAAATAGCCTCCGTATAAAGACACAGAACGGCGGCCTGGCGCTGCTGGCCGCCCAGAAGCCGGGGGCCGAAGGCGGGCCACGGCCTGGACCTCCCGAGAGCCCGGGCTTCGAGGGGCAGGACCTGGAGGGGGTGGGCGGGGCTGGCGCCGAGGGGACCAGGAGCGGGTGGGCGGGGCTGGGCCTGGAGAAGGGCACGGAGCCCGGGCCGTGAGGGGGCGTGGCCGGGAGCCGGGCCGGCGCTGCCACACCGAGGCTCCGCCTCCGCCCCCGCCCGTCCCCTTCGCAGGAGGGACGCAAGCTGAGAGGAGAAGGGGAGTGGAAGGAGGGGAGGCGGCGGCGGTGGCGACGCTGGAGCTCTCCGCTCGGGGACCGGCCGACCCGGGGAGCGAGGACGTCGCTCCGCACTGCTCTTCCTCCGGCCGCCGAGCCGTCCCTTCTCGCCATGTCCCAGAGCAGGCATCGCGCCGCGGCCCCGCCGCTGGAGCGCGAGGACAGCGGGACCTTCAGGTCAGCGCCCGGGCGGTGGAGGCCGAGCCGGCAGGGCCGGGAGCGGTGGGCAGGAGAGGCGGGGGCGGGGGAGCCGGCTTCCCAGCTGCATTCTGGGTAAAGCCCCTTCCCGGCGCCGTCGCCCCCGCGGCTGCAGGCGGACCGGCGGGCGCTCGGCCCCGCCCTCTCGGCGGTGCGCGGGCCGGGGTCTGCGGCCTGGCCCCGCCCCTCCTGCGGCCGCGGGCGGTGGGCGGGGTGGGCGGAGGTGGCGCGTGGCCGCCACCCTCGGAAGGAATTTGTGGGCTTGGTCTGGAGAGGTTGCAGCTCCACTGTCCGCTCTGGTCCCCGCTCTGGTCCCCTGCGAATGCTTCCTGCTGGTATTCAAGTTATCTCCCTACAGTCCTCGCTCCCCCTGCCTGCCCCTGCCCGCCCCTGCCCGGGGCCCGCTGCAGCGGGGCCGGGAGATTGGCGCGCCTCGCCGGCCCTGGCGCTGGCTGCCGGGGACCTTCGGCGCCTCCCGCGTCACCGTTGGTGGCGGTCAAAACTAGCCTCTGTATGCTTCTGCCTCCCTTCCCGCTTTGGCATGCAAAGCACACCTTTTTCTGTTTTTTGCAGTTTGGGCAAGATGATTACAGCTAAGCCAGGGAAAACACCGATTCAGGTATTACACGAATACGGCATGAAGACCAAGAACATCCCGGTTTATGAATGTGAAAGATCGGATGTGCAAATACACGTGCCCACTTTCACCTTCAGAGTAACAGTTGGTGACATAACGTGCACAGGTCTGTATGCGCAGTTAACCCAGATGACCAGGGGGGTTGGCCGGCAAGACTTGGTATTGCTTTTCAATTCGGAAAAGTGCTGTTTTTACCGGAGACAGCTGTGAGGAGCAGGCTCTTGAAACTGAGACCTCTCATCTCAGGTCATTGAAACTTTGCAAGTTCATCTGATTCTTTCCCTAATTTTCTCTTCCCCAGATACCAAGAGAAGCTCACAAACATACCTTAGGATTCTCCTAGGATTCTTCCAAGAATTAGGGAGAAGCAGGAAGGTTCTAGGAGCAGTCATAGCTGCATCAGTAGGTGCTGTCCACTTTCATAGATTATAGCAGATGCCAGGAGTCATAACCTCAGAATTTTTGGAGCCTCTACTGTCTAGGTACGGACTCATTTGGCGGTTTGGGCCCGTTGTACCACACTCGATTCTGTATCCAAGCAAAATGAGGAAGGCAGAAGGCTCGAATACACTGTATCGCATAGCAGCTTCTAGATCCTGACTCTGTACAGATATTTTAATAAGATGTTATCTCCTTTTTTATACATGAGAAGACAGGTTGAGAGAGATTTTAAGGAGTGTGCCCAGGGTCACATAGCATCGACGTTTCACAGTTCAGACTCAACTTTATTGGTCTGTGAACTTGAGCAAATGATAACTGAAGTTGCCCATTTGTAGATGTAGACATTTTATTTCTTATGTATCTTATTTAATTGAAACATAAAAAATACTGAATACTAAATTTAATTTGGAATAATACCAAGAAGAAAATTCAGTAGGAAGGCTGAAGTTCTGCCATCTGGTAATCTGAAGCTATCATTTGTTGATGTCCCTGAAAATCTGGAGTCCGCTATTTTCATAGAAGCCACTTGAAGAAAATTTTGAAGCTTTTTTGTCTATATGAGTTAGGTGGATTGTAGGTGCTAGCTGGAAGATCCCTCATATGAACTATAGAATCAACATTGTGTTAGTGCTTTAGCTGGTCTATTTTTAAATATTTAGTGAAAATTCAAGAAGAAGTAGCCTTTTTTCCCTCAGTGTGTTTTAGATCAGAGATTAACAACCTGTAACAAGTGTTCTGCCTAGGTAGGCCCCCACCTGTTCTCATGCTGCCCTGTCTTGTTCAAGCTTATCTGCCTCCACATCTTCAGATACTATCTAAAAGGCTGAATTCTGAAGTCTCTATCTTCATCCCAGGCCCACTTAAAGAACAGTGTATCAGCCTGTGCTTGCTGGACATCTTCACTTGGGTGACCAGAAGTCACCTCATTCACTTATTGTCCCAAACTAAATCCATCTTCTTCTTTCTCACATCCATTCCCCCTGCATTTCCTAGCCCAGGAAAGCCACCACCATCACTGATTTGCTCACAGTAGAAATCTTGGTTTCATCTTCTTGACTCCTTCCCCTTGTCCAGACTATCACCAAGCCCTACTTCCTAAATATCTCTTAAACCTGTCTGCTTCTCTCATCTCCCCATTGCTTCTGTCCGGGCCACTGCCATCTCCCCCTTGGGTTATAGCTACAGTCTTGTAGCTGCTCTTTCAGCTTCTAGTCTTGTGATGTCCATTCTCTACGGGCCAACCAGAGTGTTCTCTCTGGCATTCACATCTGTTCATGTTATTTCCTTTGCTTAAAATCCAATCAGTGGTTTCCCCATCAACCTCTGGATAAATGCAGTTTTCTTAGTATGACTTAGAACCTTGCTTCTCAAAATGTGATCAGCAGCAGGATTGATATCCCCTGGGCACTTGATGGGAATGCAGAATATCAGGCCCCATGCCAGACATGCTGGATCAGAGTTTGCCTTTTAACAAAATTCCCGGGCAATTCCTATGCACATTAAATTTTAGAAACAAATTTAAGAGACTATTCCTTGAGCTCTCCCTCTCCCCTCCAACTCTCTAGCCTTTTGTCTCAAAATTCCTCCCCTTGGGCTCTTACTGTACCCATCTACTTGGGGCCCTTGAGCACATCCTGTCCTGTGTTATGTCTTTGCAGGTGTGTTTTCTCTGCCTAGAATACTCTTCCTAACCCCCGGCTCTCTTCACCCTGCTAGCTTTCACTGATGTTTCAGGTCTCCATTCAGCTATCTCTTCCTTCATGAAACCTTTCTGAACCCTTCCCAAGAGTTGGGAGCTGCCCCTTTTGTGTGCCTCCTGCAGCCTGCACTGAGGCCTGTCGTAACACATACCATTCCATATTTCAGATGCCTGTTTACAGACGAAATCCCTCCCTGGGTTGTGTGCTTTTTAAGGGCAGGCAGTCTGGTTAGTTCTCCACTGTATGCTTAACACCTGTGTTAGTGGATGAATAAGTATTGTTTGTGTGTCCTCTGACTCTTGAGGATCACACTTGAAATTTGTTCCATGTCCCATTTCTTTCCTCCACACCAGAGGAATGGACAGCAGCATTCTGATAACAGTTTCAAAGGGTCTCAACACCTAGTGTGAACTCAGAAGAAAAAAGATTGAATTCACCATTTACCAGGTGTGATTGCTTTCTAAAGTTAGGCATCAGTCTCGTGATTAGTCAGGCCTGTCCCCTGCTGCCCCCTTAGCTACCCTTGTAAGGGATACAGATATAGGGAAGACACGTAACATAAGCTCTCACCTTCTTCCCTATATAAACTTCTCCCAGTATACCCAGCGTGTGGCCATGACTGCTTAGCCAATCAGAGGGGTTAATCCAGTAGAGGATGGACTGTTGGAATAAATTTCAGCACATACTACTGTCAGACAGTGTTGCTGTCAGTGGCTTCCTTAAAGGAGACTTCTTGCTACAGAAGAATTTCTTCTAGAGTTAAATACTAAGTTGCATTTGTTCAGAAGGTGTGACATGGTCTACTTTATTATCATTTTATGTAATAAACATATATAATGTAGATAAGGATTTTTTATACCGGTATGTGCAGAGTTAAATACATAGAACTGTTGAAAGCATTTTTTAATATGTTAATTTCTTGTGAATATTTTATTACAGTGAATAACTGTATATAGTATATGTTTTTATTACCTAGTGTGTATGTATAAAACCTGTCGTGACTTTATTTTGTATTATGAAAACCATTATGTGCAAGCCTCACATTTTCACAGGGTATAAAGATTTTTTTTAATCTTAATTCAGGTGAAGGTACAAGTAAGAAGCTGGCGAAACATAGAGCTGCAGAGGCTGCCATAAACATTTTGAAAGCCAATGCAAGTATTTGGTGAGCTAAACTTTTTTGTATTCTGCAGCTCAAAAATATCTTGGCTGAGGTAAGATTAAAAGTTTAAACATGCTCACAAAAGCAAGAAAGTGAACAATCATTAGTATCTAGCTCGAAAATTCTACTTCCTGTAAAAACCTGTCATCCATTAAAGACAACTTTATCCTTAAGAAATTAAATCCAGTAAGTAACTATTAAATGAAGGTTTTTATGAACTAGGCATTGTTTTTTCCAGATGGGGTGCAACAGTAGAAAACTAGAGTTTTTCTGGCAAATATCTTACTGTATTAAGACTTTAATTATTTCTACACTAAAGAGAACAAGGTGGAAAAAGATCAGCTAAAAGTACTCTTATAGGAATTCCAATTTGGAAGGAGACAAAGAGATTTCCTTGTATTATAGAATGTATACCAAATACAGAGGATCTTAAGTGGGGTGTTAATTCTTGACATATCTTTCCAAAATAAATTTGTTGTCACTCTAGGCGCTTTTGGAAAGAGAGTTGGTCCTGGAGCAACTCATGCACCATGAAGCATTGTCCTTTGGTTTCTGATGAGCACACCCTGCAGCGTGGTGTGCCTTCAAATTCTTCTTTACGTGCACTCAGATATACTTGGAATGTAATCTGGTATAATCTGCTCATAGCTGACAGCAGAAGCCCATGGGAATTGAGGGTGGTTTTTTTGTTCCCCATCCATAGCAAAACTTTTGGCTTAGAGATGTATTTAGGCTTGCATGCAGTGCTCCTCCTTTCTAAGTCATTCTAAACCATTTGGGTGGTTTAGAACTAACCAGTGACAAGCCTTGGATCTTACAAAATGATGCTTGATTCTTTATGGTCATACATTATAATTGATTTATGCTAGCTTTCTAGACATGCCAAATGGCATGGCAGGTATTGGTTTTTCCTCTCACCGTTGATGGCCGTGCTATTTCTGTGCAGCCCAAAGGTCAACCCATAGTGTTGAGTATATTCATAGAAATGAGTGTACGGAGTGTCCTTTCTGCACCTGGGCACTTCACTTTGTCAGCAAAAAAATGCTAACAAACTTTACTATATATTTGTGCTTCTTGACAGATAAGATGGGGATTACTAAGCTGTAATCAGGCCTAAAGTGGCCTGATTTAATACAGAGACTTTCTCACTTCTCCATCACAATTATTTGGGTAGCTTCGGCGTGTGCATTGTAAGTGAATATTTGTACCTCGTCAGCCTATGTAAAGCGTGAAATTCTGGCAGTTAGGAAACAAACTTAAGCAGGTGGCCATAAGTAAACCTCATTTGTCATGGGAGAAATGACTCTGCAGTGGTCCAGCTCTAGGTAACTTGGTCTGCAGCTTATTCAGTGTTAGGCACCTCTCACCCAAGAAACTAGTAATTTCGGACTGCTTGCAAGAGATTGTTCTCTTTTTCCCTAATCACGATTCCCACTTGCTGAAACCAGATTCATGCAGGCCATCTATTTTATGCGGGATGCGTATAAATCTTGGGAGGATTATTCTAGCATAGAGCAGATGATAAGTCAACGGATCTTTCTTCCATAATTCTCTGGATGAGAAAACAACATTTAGGATCTCTATCACTCACATTGCCAGGCTAAATTTCCTGACTAATAGTCATTCTTCCCTTTTCGTGTAATTGTAACAGTAGTATATTTTATTTAAACACATTTTTATTGAGCACCTATTATATACAAAGCACTACAAGGTTTATGAAGGTAAGTAGGACAGGCCCTACCGTCAAGGATTTTACAGTCTGAACAGGGGAGAGGTATGGTGAGGGATGGACAAATTATGTGTATTTATAAGAGTGTATAATTTATGGTAAAATAATTTGCTTGAGAAAGAGTCAAACCAAATGTTATGATGGTTCAAAAGAGCGAGTAATTATGTTCCATTGGGGTAAAAGGATAGGTTTCTTAGAGAAAGTAGCATTTGAGATATACCTTGGCTGACGAGTAGATCAGATTCTCATAGAAGGTGGGGCGGAGAGGGGCATCTCATGTAGAAGGAACAAGAGCAAAGGCATAGAGGGTTAAATAGAAAACCTTGTCATTTATTTAATAATCTGAGGGAAATTATTTGGTTTTATAACACTTTAAAACAATGTTTAGCTTTGCAGTTCCTGACCCCTTAATGCCTGACCCTTCCAAGCAACCAAAGAACCAGCTTAATCCCATTGGTTCACTACAAGTAAGTCGCACAGTTTTTCCATACTTAACATTTTGTCTACTGAAGAAAGATGTCATAAATTGATGATATCATAGGGGCTAAGACAAGGAATTAATATTTTAAAGATAAGGTGGTGTAATATTTTGTTTTCCAAGTTATGATCATTAGATATTACAGCACTAACTTGAAGTTATTTTCTTATTTATTTACGTTTTGGATTTTCTTCCATATACAGTATCTGCCTTTGGTTTGTGGAATTCTCATTTGAGATCAACAGGACCTCAGTGCACATGGGTAGAGTGTTTTATACTTTAAGAATATTTCTTGCCACTCTTGTGACAAACCTCTTTCTACTTCTGTTGAGACAGAAGACTTTATAAAGAACCCAAATTGGGTAGCCTAACTCAAGAAAAGGGAAGTAGTCTTTTTGTTTATTCTACCAGAAAGAAATATATTCAGCTTTGAATTTCTGTATGCAGAATATCCTTCTTGCAGATTATCCATGTGCTCTGTTGGACAGCTCACCTCCCCGTCATCCAGTCCCTTGGTCTCTTTCCTGCTCTGTGAGATTGTCTGTAGTTTTCTTCCCCTTCTTTCCTCAACCTCATCCAGGTCTGTTTGTGTGCTGTGTCTGCTCCTCGTCTGCTCTTCATCGAATGCAGTAGTTAGCCAGCTATGGGGGTGGAAGTCTGTAGCTAGGAGGGGAGAGGCTTTAGGAACTGATGGCAGTGAGACCTATAGATGTCCTCTGTGATGTTCCCAAAGGGGACGACAGTAGCTTGTCTTTCTGTTTTAACTCTTTGATATCTGCTCACTGTGGCTTAAGGAAAGAACACCATTCATGGCAGGATTGCTTCAGTTTTGGTGTTGTGGGCTTATGAGATCTAAAATGTAGGAATATCTATGGGAAATATAGGGTGTTCTCTCATTTTTCCCTTGCAGAATCTCATTATTCTTTTCAAACATATAAATAAAAATGGGATCAAAATCATGAAAGAATATCATTTATGTGATTGAGCCATTGCATAGTAAAAATTACTGCTAACGCCTCATCTCGATTTTTTAGGAATTGGCTATTCATCATGGCTGGAGACTTCCTGAGTATACCCTTTCCCAGGAGGGAGGACCTGCTCATAAGAGAGAATATACCACAATTTGCAGGCTAGAGTCATTTATGGAAACTGGTACTTATTTCTTTTTACCCTCATACAACTGAAGACATTTGAAGTATTTTCAGATGATAAATGCCCATAGAAATGTCTGTCATGATTCTTTTCACATATTCCTGTGGGGGAAAAAATTGATACACTCCTGTTTTACTGTCTCTAACTTTCTGCAATTGAATTTAAGTATAAATATTTAGCTTAAGAATATTTATACTTCTTAGTTTGATATTTTAAGAAATCATGGATAGACAAAATAAGTAATTAACTCTTTAAACAGTCTTCATTGATATATTAGTGACTTAAAAAAACTCATTTTGGAGAAAAAAAGCAACAGTAAGAGGACTAAAAGAAGATTATGTTTGAAAACAAGATGATTAAAAAGAGACTAGATCGCAAGAAAATTTCAGTGATATAAAAATAAAGTAGAAATTATCCTTTTGAATTATAGTGACATCTATGTTGTAAAGGCCAGTACTGTGAGAAAAAAGTCAGTAAAGTATTAGAGAGCATTCCTGTTGTAACTTCTCTAGCATGTTTTTATCATTTTTAAAGTGGCTCAAGATGGAGTTTTGCCTTGGTGTTAGATGTTAGTTTCAAGTAATAAGCAACTCTTTGCCCTGAAGCGGTAGTGTGGGCCAGTGCAGAAAGCAGCACAGAGCTCTGCTTCTGTTCCCAGTGTAATCCTTGGTTTGCAGGGTTAGGCAAATTACTTCATCTCCTTGGGTCTCAGTTTTTAAATCTGGAAAACAAAAACATGGAAGTAGATGATATTTCTGGTGTCTTTCAATTACAGCATCGCCTAAGCCCTTCGTATTCCTATTAAAGAAAGAAATTCCACATAGGTGTCAGTTTATGGGAGATTGTACGCAGGAAATAGACATTGAGAGATAGGAGTTGTAATTCAGATGGACCTTGATAAGCTTGAATATTTGGGCAGAATTAAACCAAGTATGTTTATTAAAGCTAGGCATAGGGAAATATAACTGTGAAAGTGTAACTATTAAAGATAAACTGTTAAAGAAAAGAAATACCTTCAAAAATGTCAGAATTAATAGCTGTCTGAAGCACAACAAGCGAAGATATCAGATCAGACAAAGAATAGTCTGGTGTATAAAAGCCATGAGGTTGTTCTTTGATTAAACACAATATTTTAGACATTTGATCATCCTCTACAGACACCAGTTTCTTTTCTAAATTGACCATTTCTTTTTCTTTCTTTAGGAAAGGGAGCATCAAAAAAACAAGCCAAGAGAAATGCTGCTGAGAAATTTCTTGCTAAATTCAGTAATATTTCTCCAGAGAACCACATTTCTTTAGTGAGTAATGATCAGACAGCTATGATGTTAATGCAATAAGTACCTCTTGCCGTAGGAAACTTTCCTTGATTTCTTACTGTATAGATACTTCAGAGTTGCAATTTTTAAAAATCTCTTCATTGTTCAGTTATACACCACCCCAATTTTAGCAGCTTGCTGTATATGAGCCAGGGTCACAGAGGTGACCAGTCAAGAGAGCTTGGGAGACACAGTCAAGTTCAGAAAAACATGATGGGATCTACACAGGATAAGCCAGTAGTGCCAAATGTGCCTTCAGGTTGATGGTGCTTTTCCATCCCTTTATTCACTCATTCATGTATCCGCTGAGCAAGCATGTAATGAGCTCATACTGTGTGCCAAGCTTTGTGCCAGGTACTGGCATATGGTAAATAAGACAGTCTCTGCCCTTAAGGAGTTTGTAGCCTGCCGAAAGAGCAAAGAACCCCACAGGCTGGTCCTTACAGAGGGTGCTTGGGAACACAGGAGAAGGATCCAACCAAGATGGGGGGTTTGGGTGGGGAAAGCTTCCTGGGGGAAGTAATATGTAAGCCAGAATCTGTAGGATGAGAACAGAGGGAAAGAATTGCAGAGAGAAGAAAGAGCATGTGCAAAGACCAGGAGTGGAACATCGTATGCAATCTAGGAACCCTAAGTAATTAGATATGACTAGAACGTAGAGTCGGAGGGAGCCAGTCTCAAACAGTGAATCCAGAAGGGTAAAGAGAGATTAAATCTCTGAGGGACTGCTCTGTTAAGGAGATTGAACTTTGTCCTGAAGGTACTGCAAAGTCCTTAAAGAATTTTAATCTGGGAAGGACAGGGTCTGATTGATACATTAGAAAGGAAATCGCTGGCTGCATTATGGTGATTGAATGAATATTAGAATCAGAGCGATCTGCCAGAATGCTGTTATGGAAAGCAGATGAGAAATGATGGTGGCCTATACTAACGTAGTGACAGTTCAAATGATATATTTAAAAATTATTTATAAAACTTTAGTACATGGGGTATGGTAATTGACTGGATGTAGGGAATAAGGGAAAAGGAGGAAATAAATATTTTTAGCTTGGCAAATGAGTAGATGGTGATACCATTCAATAATATAGAGAACACAGAAGATAAGTAGGATTTGAGGGGGAACAGATAATGAACTAAATGTAGGATATATTGAATTTGAAGTGTTTATGGAATCTCTAAGTGGAGATAATTGAGTAGGCAGTGGGGCCTACTCAATAGTATAGAGCTTAAAAGATTGGGCTACACATGATGTATTGAGATTCTGATTTTCGTAGATAGGTATGTCTTGCGGTGCCTTATCTGAGAATAGTATATTAGGTGGGAAGTGAGAAGTGAGGACTATAGCAGTGTCCTAAGTTTATGATAAAATAAGGGCGTATTCTGTAGACAAAATATCAAAGACAATATGCAAATAATATAGTTTTGGTTTTACTTTTTTAATAGAGAAATACAAAACATTGCGTTCGCTTCTTTTAAAATTGGATCAGAGATGACACCAAAATCCCAAAGCACAAGTAGGTTTGCAGGTGAATTCTGTTAAATCTTCAAGGAAGAGAGAATTTCCAATGCCATTTAAACTCTTCCCAGGAATATATATAACATAGGGGAAGCTGCTGTGTTTGTTTTCCAAAACCAACATAACACTAACACCAAAACCTGACAATAGCAAATCCCAATGGAAAAAACTGTGGATTAATCCTTATCTCCCTTATGGTGAAACACCTGAATAAAACAGTCAGTAGAATATTAAACGAATAATATACTTTACACAAATAGAGTTTATTTCAGGAATGCAAGAATATTTCAAGGTTAGTAAATCTTTTACTATAATTAACCACATTAATGGGTCAAAAGAGAAAAACATATAATCCTCTCAGTGGATGCCAGAAAGATATTTGACAGTCATTATTGATAAACACTTTAAAGATATCCCTATTGTGATCGAAAACATCTACCTCAAGAAACTCAAAATCATGGTTACATATTTAAATATTGCAACCATTCCCATTAATTTCAGACCTAAGACAAGGATGCCCACTGACACCGTTTTTTTTAACCTTGTTGTAGAAGTACCATCCAGTATAGTTAGACAAGAGAAAACAATAAGAGGTTAGAAATAAGAAAGGAGGAGAGAAAAATTATCATTAACTACAAATAATATGATTATATCCCTGTAAAACCCTGGAGAAATACTACTATAAATAAGAGACTTCATCAAGGTAACTGGTCATAAAATTAATATACAAAACCAATAGCTTTCTCATGTTATTTAGAGTTATGAAGGTAACTACCAGGATAATTAAAAATAGAAAGTTAAAAATTATTGCTTCTGGAAAGGGGACTGAAGGTAGGTATGGAGTGAGGCTGGAATTTGTTGCTTTTATAGTTCTCTGCCATTTGATTTTTTGTTGTATGTGTGTATTACTTTAACAAAATTTATGAAGCTTGATAACATGGGTCATTTTATGGCAAAATAGAAAATCTATCTTGAAAAAGTATACTGGGAAAAGATCAGTAGTTTTCCTACTTATAAATATTAAGAGGTATAATATAGAAGATCCCGTTTTCAATAGTAGAAAGGAGGAAAATATGTCTGGGAGTAAACTTAAAAAGAAATGTGTAGGACCCACATGAGAAAAACCTTAAAACTACTGAGTGAGATAACAGAACTTAAATACGTGTAAAGCCATCTCTTTGTTTTTTATAGGAAGACTCGGTATTGTAAATATATAAAAGTGTAATGCAGTGTCACTCAAAATCTACCAGAATTCATTTTGGGCCTTGTTAGAACTTTACTAAGTTTATGTGGAAAAATAAACTCTCACGAATAGCCAAGAAAACTGACAAGGAAGAGTATAGGAGATGGGGTTTACCCTACCAGAAAATAAAACATAAAATAAAAACTGTTGTAATTAAAACAGGTGCTGATACAGAAATAGACAGAGGATAGAATAGAGAATCCAGTGTAGATGCTAATCCACATAGGGACATAGTATATGACAGCAGTGGGATTTCAGATTGGTGGGCTAGAGGATAGATTATTCAGTAAATGATGTAGAAACAACTTATGGCCCCATTTGGGGAGAAACAGTGTATATATTTGTGCATGTGTATATGACATATGTTTAGGTTGCTACGTTATTCCTTCCATCACGATAAATTTCCAGTGAATCAAAGATTTGAACGTAAGAATTGAAACTGTATAAGTATGAGAAACCGTGGAAGAGCTTTCCTTTTTAAAATTCTTAGCGTGGGGAAAGCCTTTTTTAAGCATAACTTAAAACCTAGAAGCTGTAAAGTAAAAGATTTATAAGTTTGACTACATAAAACCTACTGCACAGCAAAAAATCTGTAAGTAAAACCAAGAATAAAAACAAAATGAGAAGAAATTATTTTGAACACATGGTTGTAAAGGGACTGTTTTCAGTACCACATAAAAAGTTCTTAAGCCATGAATAAAAAAGACAACCCAGTAAAGAAATACAAATTGGTAAAAAAAAAAAAAAAAAATGTTCAACTTCATTCATGCAAGTTAAACAAGGTACTCTTGTCATCCGTTAGGTTACCTAACCTACACGGTTTGATGATGCCTGGTGAGAAAACCAGCCCCCTCCAAGGCAGTTGATGGGGGTAGAAATTGGTTCAGAAATCACTGTGGAAGTATATATCAAAATTAAAAGCACTCATGTTCTTTGACTCAGCAGTTCTACTTCTAGAAATTATTCTACACAGAAAGTCATCCAAGTGCAAAAGAGTTTTATTGTAATATTGTTGGTAAAAGCAAGAAACCGGGAACAACCTAAAACCCATAGTTGAGACTGGTAAGATAAATATAGTGCATATATGTGCGCTGATATGAGAAAAATGAACAAGATATAGAAAACTAAGGTATCATTTTTGTTTAAAAAGGAGATTATATATGTGTCTGTGCTTGCATGTGCATAGAACACTTACGGAAGGATACTGAAGAGATGTTTAATGGCAAGTTTCTCTGGGGAGTGGAACAGAAGTCTTCAGGGAAGGGGTAGTGAGGAAAAGAGACTATTCTTCATTATATATTTGTTCTTATTGCAGGTATTTTTTTTACTATGTAAATAAATTATGATTTTTTTTAAAAAACGATATTTTTTAAAGTTCCAATCATGGAATGTAAAATTCTATTTAGTAAACCTTAACAAATTACTCAATTCTATATCATGACCATTTCTATGATCTTTTGAAAATCCCTTAACCTCTGTCAGGCCCAGTGATAAATAAGACTAAGGATGAGTTGCCCTACTTACTTCGGAGAATAGTTGGTTTTGGCTTTTTAATGTGAAAGCAGTTTGAGAAATATAAACATGGAAATATGTAAAGCATTCTAAGAACAGAAGTGAAAAGGGAAGGCTATAGGGGAAAATAAAGAAAAGTGGAAAAGGAGAAAGAAAACAGAAAAAATTAAGTTCAGTTGGGTTCTGGCATAAGTCCCATAAGAACTTTTTGACATCCTTCTCTTCATTTGAATGATTTGTTCTTCTCAAACCCAACTTGCACATTTCACCTTTTCTATAGTTTCTTTGTTTTCTGCTTTACAGCTATTAGTTATAGTGCCTGGTATTTAATACAAGAAACCATAAAGATATGAAAATTGTTTTATATTTTAATTTTTAAGTCACTCCATTAGGCAGATTCAATTATTTCCAGATTTGTTTATAGTGCTCTTAAATATCTTACACATCTTAATGTGAAAATTAATCAGAAAATTTGACTGAGAGACATTGGTACTATTCAAAAGTGTTTTAAAATACTTCCTGTATATTACTGTGTGGCCTTTTTTTTTTTTTTTTTTTTTAGCATCATGGTATTTGTTAAATGTGTGTACTTGTTAGTGTTTAAATTGGAAAGTTAACCAAATGGTATGCATTTAAACATGTTTTATAAAGTATTAAATGTCAATGCCTAATAAATGTTTTTAGTTATAATAGTGTTGGAACTCAGTCCAAGTTAAGAATCTTAATCTTCATCTCTGTTTTTCAGACGAATGTAGTCGGACATTCTCTAGGGTGTACTTGGCATTCCTTGAGGAATTCTCCTGGTGAAAAGATCAACTTACTGAAAAGAAGCCTCCTCAGTATTCCAAATACAGATTACATCCAGCTGCTTAGTGAAATCGCCAAGGAACAAGGTTTTAATATAACATACTTGGATATAGGTATGATTTTTTTTCTTTGGCTTATCCCAAAACCTGTTTCTTTTTAAACAATGTTTGAGAAACAAAACCCCTTGTGTACTTTATTTCACTGATTATGGATTCTGACTATAATTACCAGAGCAGTAATATATATCCTTGATATGTCCCATTCTTATAAATAATAATAATACATAACATGTATACAGTTATAATAATAAAATCAACAATAGCTAAGATTATAGAGTTTTACTACATGCCAGGCAGTATTCTAAGGACGTTACATGTTTCAACTTACTGAATCCTCAGACTAACCCTGTGAAGTAGGTTCTGTCATCCTTACATGTAAGGGAGGAAGGTAAGGCAAGGAAAAGTTGAGAAGTTTGCCCGAGATGCCATAGCTAGTCAGTGGTAGAGCCCAATTAGGGAAGAATCCCTGAATGCACACTATTTGTTAAACTAGCCCTGACGGGCAGCTTGACAAATAAAAAGGCACCCGTGTTTCTAGAACAAGTACCAAGTTTGTAGAGGCCAGACCTCTTCTCTCCACTTTGTCACTGTGTGCCGGTTCTGGGAGATAAAACGGGGAAGTCAGTTTATAGCTTTGTCCCATCCAGGCTATCATCATCTACATTTTCTCTAGCCCTTAATCATTTAGATAGATAAATGTAGACAGACTGGAAAGCAAATCAGTTTAGATTTTCTTTTAATTCAGTGTATAACTGGCCCATTCTTGCGTGTGTGTGTGTGGTGTTATGAATTAACATCAGTATACTATGTGAAGAACTTGATATCCCTTATTCCAGCCTCAGTGAGCTCTAGGGACCTAGCTTGTTAGAGAGTAGCTAGTACGCACTGGGATAGTAGGGTGTTTCTGGGGTGAAAGAACTTCTGACTTTCTCTGCTACTTTGGGATTGAATGATGGGTCAGGTGCAATGTCTTACTGTACTGAGAATGATGCAGAACCTGGGAATTTAGTGCAGGCAGATGGTCAGAAAAGGTGGCTGATGGGAGACCATTCATTCAAAAATTATTTGTTAAGTATCTGCACTTTGTTGGGTGTTTGAGACACAGAGATGAATAAGCCATGTCATGAATAGATCTATGGTAGGTTTTGAATCCAGGAAAAGAAGGAAACTTGAGATGACTTTTTAGATTATGAATTAATAATGCCTTTGAAATGCTTCTTACTAATTCTAAGAACTAAACAGTTCTTGTAAATGTAGAACAGCAGTCTAAAAACCAAAGTCAGTTAATTTGGCTAACTTCTATGCAGTTACCTTCAAAAGAACCTAGATATTCTCCAAAGAAGAAAACAAATGGCCAACGAGCACATGAAAAGATGTTCACTGTCAGTCATCAGGGAAATGCAAATCAAGACCACAGTGAGGTACCAATTCATACCTATTAGGCTGGCTATAATGGAGAAAATAGAAAATGACAAATACTGGCACTGGTGTAGAGAAATTGTAGCCCTCATATGTTGGTGGTGGAATGTAAAATGGTTCAGCTGCTGTGGAAAACAGGAGTTTTGTAGCTCTCCAAATGAGTTTCCATATGACCCAGCAACTCTACTGCTAGGTATGTACCCAAAGGAATTGAAAACTGGTGTTCAAACAAATACCTGTACACATGTTTTCACAGCAGTACTATTCACAATAGCCAAAAGGTGGAAACAACCTAAATGTGAATGAATAAATCAATTGTGGTATATATGTGCAGTGAGGTATTATTCAGCCGTGAAAAGGAATGAAGTTCCAATAGATGCTCCAACATGGATGAACCTCAGAAACATTACACTAAGTGAAAGAAGCCAGACACAAATTGTCACATATTATATGAGTCCGTTTATATGAAATTTCCAGTGCAGGTTAATCCAGAAATTGGTGGTTGCTAGGGGCAGGGGTAGGAGTGGCGATGGGGAGCAAGTGCTTAAATGGGTACAGTGTTTCCTCTTCGGGTGATAAAATGATGACAATGTTTTGTAACTAGTTAGAGGTGGTGGTTGCACAACATTGGGAATGTACTTGATGCCATTGAATAGTTCACTTTAAAATGGTTAATTTTATCTTACGTGAATTTTAACCCAATTTAAAAAAAAAAAGAACCTGGATGCTAGAACTGGAAAGCCTCTTCACACATTAAATAACCGCAGTGTATCTGGTTTTTCTCTACTGTGTTGACTCCAGCTGAAACAATAACATTTAATCATGACCACTTTAAACAAATCATAACCTGTTTCTACTTCTTCCTCTTGTCTCGTTCAGCCATCTTTAGTAAGAGTGATTCATGAGTTGATGAGAAGAACATTTGTTTCCTGGGTTTAGGTATTGTTTTTAAAAAACATGTACAATATGGAACTAGACTCTCTACACAGACTTAGAAGCAAAGAACATGAAGGCACAAGGGAAGTCTTGCCCTGAACCGTGTGTTTCTTGGTTCAGATGTCTACTGAAAAGAACCCTACACTTCATAATAGGAAATACAGTCCCTCTAGTTCTCTAGCAGCTGGTTTTTTCCATTTTAAGAAAGTTGCTGTGGTTCAGTAATTTGCAAACACTGTTCAACTAGCCGCATTAGGATTGCTTTGGGAGCTTGTTTTTTAAAATGCAGGAATCTGGCCACTCCAACCCCAAATCCTGCATTTCTGATTGAGCAGGCTGGAGTGAGGCCTGGGTACCTGTATTTCTTTAAAGTTCCCTCAGGTGATTATGAAGCACAGCTGTGTTTGAGAACTACTGCTGTGGCTGAGTGATTGTGCTTTGTTTTTTGTTTGTTCCTATGAGAATGGCAAAGATGATGAGCAAATGGAGTAGCAAACCATGGATGCTTCTGGAGAAGGACAATAATAAAACCTGTATTGTGTTTACAAAGGATCTGCTTTGTGTGCACTTGGGATTAATCTTTATGTTTGAATATGTCATTACAGAAGAACTGAGTGCCAACGGACAGTACCAATGTCTCGCTGAGCTGTCCACCAGTCCCATCACAGTCTGTCATGGCTCTGGGATCTCCTGTGGCAATGCACAGAGTGATGCAGCTCACAATGCTTTGCAGTATTTAAAGATAATAGCGGAAAGAAAGTGAACTTGGAACAACTTACAAAACCCTGCAGTAGCACATAGAAAGTTCCCCTTTTGCCCCTTCCCAAGTAATACGTTTACTATAATGTTTGAGTTTGTGTGTTGTTTCTAAATCTCTTCATAGATTCCATCAACACTCCAGATTTAATTATCTCCTGGTAGTTGTTACTAGGCTCTTTTTAATGGCTTCAACTTTGTATTGGTATATTGTATTTATAAACTTTGTACCATAGGCAGAGTGTAGCACCCATTTTACAATGCCATGTACATAGAAGGAAGAACCTGCATGTTTGTTGTGGATGATGATGATGATGATGATGAAGAAGAAGAAGAAATAAACCTACTGCTGGCAACAGTCTGTCTTACTGGTGCTTAACCTCTTCTCTGTGCAGGCTTTGTAAAGGGAATTAATTTGAAGGAAGCCCCTTAGAGTGTTGAGGAACGCACTAACAGGCTTTATTGAATGTGATTGTTAAATTTCAGGGAAAATGATTGGTCTGCTGTGTATTTGAATCCATGTAATAAAGAGCTGTTGTTATAATGGGTTCTGCTCATTTTATTAAAGTGTTGCTGACTTGACTATGGCCCCATTCTTTTTAGCCGTTCTTGTGAGTAACGTTGTAATTTGGATGTTCTGTTATTTACGTATCTCTAGTTTACTTCTGAAAGTCAAGGTAAAAAAACCTGTGGCCTAAGCAAAAATTTACAAATATATACGTGATGAATCACTTCCATATTCTCCAAGCTTATGGAATGTTGTCTTTTTCTCTGATATAACCAGTCAGAGGTGAATTAGTAGTTGAAAAGCATTAGCAGAATTACAAAAAAAAACTTTCCACTAGGCTCAATTCACTTACAAAAACATTTCAAACAAAGCAGTGCGATTAAAAAGTTAGGAAAGAAGTCTCATGAGCAAATTGTAATCTTGCCTTTTATGTTTCCATATGTCATCCTGTAATGCCTCAAGTCTGTCCATCAGCGCCAGCCGATAGTGCTACCTTTGTGGATTAGGTGGAAGTCTCAGGCCAGTGCTGGAGCTCAGGGAAGGCCTCAGAGAGGAAGAGAGCTCTGAATGATAAAGGTAGGTTTGACAGTCTCCAGTGTTTATCCGGCAGGAAGTGTGTAACAAGTATTTTTGTGTCTGGGAAAAAAATTATACCTGGGTGGAATGCTTTGAGAAACCTAAAAGTACATAATAAAGGGAACACCCAGTGCAAGTAACTTACTTAAAATTCTAAAGAGCATTTAACTTAGTTTCACATAAGCCATAGATGTTGATTAAATCATGGAATTTTAGGTTTTTTGGGATGAGGTTAAGGGATACAAAAGACTAGAATCAAAGTTTAGACCTAAACAGGAGCTTGTGGGTCATTGCAATTAAACTGTTAGGTTTTTATGAATGTCCTGGGATATAGAAAGGGCAGAGTGGACTCACTCTAGAGATGATTTTAAAATGCCAACTTTGAAGAGGATGAATTAGGGGCAGATTTCATAAGGCACTGGAAGAAGAGGGGGGAAAGGACAATATAATTTGGTTCTAAACAATTCAAATGTATTGATAAAATGATTAGATCTGAATATAAGATGCCCAGAAGTTGTGCTCTTCTTGCTCTCTGGTTTTCCTGCTTCTGACTCTGGAGGAAACATGCATCCTTAAGATACTATTCAAATGTCACCTCTGTCGGACTGTCCAGATTTTCTAGGGAGTTAGCTGCACCATCAAGTGTTTTTAAGAGCATTTTGTTAAGGCTCTTTACCAATCTAATTGGTTGTACTGATAACTGTGTTAGATGAGCTTCCCAAATAGGCTGAACAAGCAACTATGCCTGTTGTGTTCGATGCATCAGTAGTGAGAAAAGATGCTTTGTGGAGTTTATGATGAGTTCCAATGGGAAAGTCACAATGCAGACTCCAAGGGTTCTGGATAAAGGCCATGGCATTTGTAGCAGAGAAGTAAACACCTTTGAACAAACAGCTTCTGTGTGCTACTTGGTAGATATGTAGCACCTGACGATGGGATGCTCACTTGCCGTGTAGCCAAAACCACGGATAATGAGCTGGGTTCCGTCAGTCCCATCAGTTCATAAAGTTGGGTAGAGTCATGTACCATGGGTAGAGTCTTCCACTGGAGGATGGAATATACTTCTAGGATCAAACACAAATATGGTCAGAGGGCACAGTATGTTACACAAGCAGGTAGCCCAAATGTCATTTACCACTGTGGCAGAAGTGCCTCACCCTCAGCTCACACCTATTGCCACTGATTCTGTGTGGCCAATGGATGGAAGAGAAAAATGCCTGAACTCGCCTCATGGATGGGTAAGGCCAGTACATGGGTACAAACTGAAAATAGATGATGGCTATACTACTCAGGAGTGGCTTTGAAAAATAGTGATGAAGGGAAATCCTCCCAAAGGGCAGAGTTTCAGGTGATACCCTTTGCCATCCATTTGTGTAGAAAGTGGGCCCAAGATTAGAATATACTTAAATAGTGGCAACTGGCTTGGCCAGCTAGTCAGGGGCCTTGAAAGAAAGAGACCAGAGGATTGGGGACAAGATGATCTTGAGATAAAGATATGTGGATGTGCATAAAGTGTGAAGGACTTTGTACTGCATAATGACTCATACCATAAAGTATCCATGGTGGAAGAGGCCCTGAACAACCAAGCTGACAAAATGACTTGGGCATCATCCAGCATCTGGCACTGGAATAACCACTGTGGCGGGATTGGAGGCTACAGATGGGCCCAATGGGATTGGTTCCCACATACCAAAGCTGATCTAGTTACAACCACCGCTGAATGTTCAGCCTGCCAACAACAGATACCAATGCTGAGTCCCCATTCCTTAAGGAAACCATCAGCCACTTGGTGGCATGTTGACTTACAATGGTCCCAGCAAGGGGTAGTGATTCAATTTGACAGGAATAGATGTGTTTCAGGTAGTTCACCTTTCTTATCTACAGGACCTCAGCCAGCATCAGTGAGGAGTTTCAGGCTCTTTCAATCACATGGGACCCACTTTAGAGCAAAGGAGGTGTGAGAGTGGGCTAATGACCATGGGCTCTACTTGTTACATTACATAATGCATCTCCCAGAAGCTTCTAGCCTAGTAGGGTAATGGAACAGGTTGTTGAAGGCATAACTAAATTGGGCGCCATTCTCCAAGGTGAAGTCTAGGCTTTACATTAATGACCTCGATACAGTGCTGTGTGAATATGTAGAACACGTGCATCCAAGAATCAAGGAGTGGAAGCGAGAGTTGCCCTGTTTACTGTAATTGCCAGTGGAGAATTTGTATTTCCTGTCTCTACAACTCTGGGCTCTGCAGTTTAGAGGTCCTGCTTCCCAAAGGTGAAACTCTTCCGCAAGCAGACCCAGAAAGGATATCATTGAACTACAAGCTACGTCTACTGTCTGGGTACTTCAGCTTCCTTTTGCCAAGAAACTAGCAGGCAAAAAGAGGAGTCACCATCATGGCAGGGATAATTGATCTGATCATGAAGAGGACGTAGGGCTACTGTTACACAGTAGGAGCAAGGAGAAATATGTTGGTACCCAGGCAATCCGCTTGGGCACTTCTTGGTACTCTCTTGTCCAATTCTGATTGTAAATGGGCAAGTGTAGTGCCATGATAAGCCTAAAAGATCATGGGACCAGAGACTCAGAACCTCTAAGGATTAAGGGCTAGATTCATCTCTAGTAAGTCACTGAGACCAGCAAAAGTGCTGGCTAATGGTGAAGAAAACCTGAAATCAATAGTAAAGGAGAAAGATGATGATTATCAGTTATAGCCCCAAGACTTCGGTTTCAGGGTGGGGACCTGTAGTTCACTCCACAAACTTTCTTCTTAGAAGTTCCCTCTAGGGAAAGAGGCTACCTGGAATCCTGGAGAATGCTCGCAGAACTTGTGCACAGAAGTGGATCCAAGCAATGCAAGAGGTGGATTATAGTGAACACTGTGGTCTGGCTCCCAGACCCCACTTCAGGACTGAAAGACTTATCACCCCTGCCACAGGGAGTGCTGCGAGCAGGCAGCCCTCAGCTGTCAGCAGGACCAGTTACATCATTTGTACGACCTAGTGCAAGATGAAAATATAGGGCTCCTTGTTCAAAAGTTATGAAGAATTTTAAGGCAGAGACAGCTGAGTATTAAACTAAGTGTGGAGTCTTTCTAAGCATGGGGCCCTGTGTGACTACGTAAGTCTCACATCTATGAAGCTGGCTGGCCCTGGCTATCAGCCCGCTTCAGAATTTCCTCAGTTGAAAAGATTCACTTCGTCCAAGGTCAAATCCTCCTTTCTGGGCAGCCTGCATCCAGTGACTGGCCAACAAAGACCTGACCCTCTTGCTCCAATTTGGAACAGTTCCAAGGGGCCAGTCAGGTTCAGAGTTTCCCATGAGGTCAGCTGAGAACTTGGTTGAGATTATATCGCAACCCAATGCCTCCTCTGCCCAATCGCGATGTTTCCTTCCACAGATGATGATCCCAAACACATTACCTAATAAACCTCCTGACCACTGCCTCCTTTTCAGAGTCTGCTCCCTGCAGAGCCCGACCTGAGATATAGAGTTACAGTTTAGTGAGGAAAGATATTAATAGAAAAGTCAGATAAATCATGTAATTTATAAGTCGTACAAAATTACAACTCTGAAATACTCTGGTTTCTCTTTAGATAATATATCTTTGCCATTTATTAAAATTTCTAGAGAAAGGACTGGTTAGGAATTTGTAGCTGGTTTTTCTTGTGCAGGTCTCTGTGGGTGGTGTGTCTCTGCTCCCATGGCAGGGCGTATTTGCATTTTGAAAAGATTCCTCTTGACGTCCAAAAGGATATGTAAGAAATGAAATAGAAATGATCCTGGGGGCCGGCCCTGTGGCTGAGTGGTTAAGTTCATGCACTCTGCTTCGGCAGCCCAGGGTTTCCCCGGTTCCAGTCCTGGGTGCGGACATGGCACTGCTCATCAGGCCATGCTGAGGCAGCGTCCCACATCCCACAACTAGAAGGATCCACAACTAAAAATGCACAACTATGTACCAGGGGGCTTTGGGAGAAAAAGGAAAAAGAAAATCTTGAAAAAAAAAGAAATGAGCCTGATCTGAGGACAAAGCCCACCACAAGTAAGACTACATGTAGAATAACTCCACTGCAAGGCCCAGAGTTCAGTTAAAATTACGAAAAAGCCCATATTGTGATATGAGTCCTAGAAAGCACAGGCTCCAAACCTGAAAACTCCCAGTGTTAGCACTAAGCAGCAGCTCTTAATAGATTGGGGAAAAATGAATTGATTTTGTTGCATTGAAGTACAGCTTTACCTAAATTGTCAACTTGTGGAAATGATTGAAGATGTGCTCCACTCTGTACATTTTACTGGCGTGACAACATATTCCGCATTATTTACAGATAGACCATGATGGCTTTCTGCCACAGATAAAGCTGGTATCAAAACAGGGAAGTTTGGGCTTGTTGGAAGACAACAATCAACCAAGTCTCACATTTATTATGTTTAATGTACCATTTCCTGATTTCTTCATTTCTCTTTGTAATGTTTTTAGGTTAGGATTTATCAAAGGGGCCATGTGCAGTGCGATCTGGCAGCTGCTGCTCAGTCAATCTGAACATCAGAGAGGTCAAGTCGATGGAATGGAATATATGTTTGTTTCTCATTTGTTTGGTCTGGGGCAAGAGTTGGATGTCGTTGAAAGAAGACGCAAACAAGCTAGTTCTTCCTGTGCTGATCAGAGTGAGTGGATAACTGCAATGCGTCTATTGCATTTTGTGCTAGTAGATATAACTGAAGTTAAAAAGATTTCCATATATCTCAGATAAAAGAGGCAGAAGACAGAGGCAAATTGTTTTCAAGTATATGGGCTAAAACCAAGAAAAGGCATGGGCTTAAAGATGCCTGCATTATACATTTTTTAATACAATCAAAATTTACAGCTCATTGGGTGGTAGATTAAGAATTAAGAATTAGATGGTAGGTTAAGTGCTGGGTTCTATTACAAATATTTTCACTCCTATTCCCGAACTTGTGCCTTCATTCTGCTGCAATCTCATTTATGGCCAGGTGGGTGTGTTACTGCACAGTGTTTATTAACTTGAAATTCAGAAATTGATAGGAGTACCCATCTATGCCTGATTGTTTGGATTATTTTATTTGTTTTGCTTTACATTTCTAATGAATAAAGGTAGGTTTTTGTTTTGTTTTGAGGAAGATTAGCCCTGAGCTAACTGCTGCCAATCCTCCTCTTTTTGCTGAGGAAGACTGGCCCTGAGCTAACTTCCATGCCCATCTTCCTCTACTTTATATGTGGGATGCCTCCCACAGCATGGCTTGCCAAGCGGCGCCATGTCCGCAACCAGGATCCAAACCAGTGAACCCCGAGCCCCTGAAGCAGAACGTTCGCACTTAACTGCTGCACCACCAGGCAATCCCCATTAAAGCCATTTTTTTTCCCTAAGATTTTATTTTTCCCTTTTCTCCCACCCCTCTCCCCCCCGCAGTGCACAGTTGTATATTTCAGTTGTGGGTCCCTCCAGCTGTGGCATGCGGGACCCTCCCCAACGTGGCCTGATGAGCAGCACCATGTCCACGCCCAGGACTCCAACCAGTGAAACCCCAGGCCGCCAAAGCTGAGTGTGCAAAGCCAACCACATTGAAGAGTGCGATTAAGCCATCTGTGTTTGCTGACTGACACTTATTAAAGATAGGCCCCTACTCTCTCACAGAGCCTGGGAAGCAGGGGCCCTATCCTTCTTGATGATTACGTTTCAAAAGAATGGCTCCCTGGTCCTTGAGAAAGCAAGGCCTGTCTTGTGTCTTTTGTACAGTTTTGTAGTTGTCTACAGCAGGAGGGCTAGCCCAGAAAGTTATTCTATCATGCGAGAAGCGGAAGTCAATCACTCTTATACTTGAGATGATGAAACTGAGGAATGGAAAGAAAGGCATCCAAAATCACACAGCTGTTTAAGAGTTGGAGCTGGAATTCAAACCCAGGCAGTCTGACTTCAGAGCTGCTCACTTAATTACTACATAAAAAAATGGCCAAAGGATTGGGAGGTCAATGGCCCACGCCAGGTGTTGGCTAGAACTAACAGTTAATTTTTCGGGCAGACTTGAGCAGTTAATTTACTGATGGATCACCTGTATTCTCTTGAGGCTGTTGTAAAGCTTTGTTATCATGGATCTAAAAAAGCCCTTTGCTAAAGCCTACAGTAGCCCTACTCCTAAAGCATGTTCCCTCTAGGATGCCAACTAAGAGCCTGGGGTGTTCTGTGAGGTCTCTCCATTCTGGCTGTTCCCAATGCCTGTGTCTTTCAGCACTGGAGAACCCCTGGAATCAGTACTCACCTTCCTGCTCCCCAGCAGCTGTCCTCTGCTGGACCTAGCAGGGTCTCACCTTGCACGTGTGCAGCTTAGTATTTGGCCAGATGTTCAATTAACCTAAAAGAAGGAAAGGAGGAACAGAGGATGGAAAACAAATGGGACAAGTAAAAAACACATAATAAAATTATAGAGCTAAATCCAACCATATCAATATTTACATTAAATATAAATGACTGAACACTCCAATTACAATGAGAGTAACAACAGTATGTAGTATCTAACTCTTATGGGGTAAAGATTAAAAAAAATTATACATAATAGATAGCAAATGGCAGAACTGGCATTTGGACCAAGTATGTTTTATTTCCGAGCCAGCAGTCTTAATTATTAACTTAAAGGTTCTCAGGTTCAATCCCCATCTGGTGTTTGGGTTCCGCTTTACCACACCCCAACAAATCTTGCAGGCTTGAACCCTCACAGAGACAACCCGCTGAATGACCACAGTTTTGTAACAATTTCTATAGCAAGAATAGAAAGAGAAGTCAGTCTTTCCTCCAGCATAGTTGAATGAAAAGAATTTTAAGATAGTAAACCCTTCTTAGAGTGAAAAATCAGTAATTTCTACTCATGGATGATTCCTGTGCTCTGTGAATCAGAGAACAAGTCTCATCTTTCCTCAGGTCAGACCTGCATCTTTTTAAAGATAGTTATTATGAGTCTGTCTCTCAGGGCAGGCTGAGGTAAGCCCTGCCAGAGAGGTCAACACCAACCAAGTTGGGTGAGGCAAGGTCAGGGCTGGATCCAGGTTTTGCAGGATCTGAAGCTAATACAGTTTGGAGGACCCAGTCTTAAAAAAAGTTACAAATACCAAATTAGGTATGAAAGTTAAATTTATTTAAAATGAGAATAGAAATCACAGTAAATTAAAATTTAAAAAAATTTTAACTAAGTACCACGAAATCAGAAAAAGTATGTAATATTTTTGTGAATTAGTTGGCTGACACACCTATGTAATACCCCCTGCCAAGTTTTGAGCTAAATATTTTTTATATGCTCTCCATATGGTTTGTTTTACACAAAAACAATGGATGGTTTTATAATATTTTCTATGGAGACAGAATGAAACTTGATTTTATTATTGATAGTTTGATCAAATTGTATTTTTTTATTATTGATAGAAGTTTCTTTCAGCTTCAAAACTCATTATCAATAATGTAATGCATTTTTTGGGATTGTGGTCAAATTTGAGAAAAGTTCTACCAACGTTTTTTCATATGTGAATGATAGGATTTGGAAGAATTTTCTACAGGCTTGCTTCTGCCTCTCTATTCATTTATCAGTTAGCTTTGGCTGCGTAGCAAACTACCCCCAAAACTTAGACCCTTTAGACAATAACCATTTATTTAGCTCAGGAGTGCTTGGGTTTGCTGGGCAGTTCTGGTCTTGGCCACATTTGACTAATCGGGGCTAGGCTCATTCATCCATTTACAGTTGGCTGGTGGCTGCCTGGTTTAGAAAAGCCTCATGTACATGGCAAAATATTATTAGATAATTATTATTATGACGTGTGCTGAGTCAGAGTGGGGGAAAGGTGTCGTCACATTTCCTCCCTCCCCCGTAAGGATGTCGTTGGCGAGTCACCTGAGGAAGCACCGCCTCCCCATAAAGGCTTCTGAATGGAGGCACCTGGGCTCGGAAGGCAGCTGTGAAGAAGAGCGAGACTGGCCAGGAGGGCCTGAGACCTTGACAGCAAATCCCCCTGCAGACTGCAGAGCCCTGGCTGTGCAGAGACTGGCGCTGGGGAGGGCAGCTCTCCCCTTGTAATCGCCTATGGCCAGGCTGTAAAAACTACACATAGGTTTTGGCTAGCAGCTGGACTCCTCACTAACAAATTCCACTTAAAACATCTTGTTTTGCAAATTTTACAAAAGCGTGAACTATGAACACCTTTCTAGGGCCCCTCCCAGGGCCTTGGAAGGGTCCCATGACACTAGGAGCCCTGAAGTTTAATTGAAGCTTCGTTCTGAATGGTCACAAATTGGGAAACCAGTTTTTGGTCATGTAGGTAAAGGGGTGAATGTATAAGGGTAAACTGGATACAAAGCTAAGAACTGACTAGAGAGGGTGATTCTCTGAGCAGAGTGTCTGCTTTTTATGCAATGGATGCATCCCTGAAGATGCTGACAAAGGGCGCTGTTATTTTCGTTTGTTGGCTGAGTGCTGCCCCATTTTACAATTCACTAAGGCTGCCTCCTTTGAAGTTATGGAATTCTTGATGAGTATTTTTCAATTTTGTGAGCATCTGCATTATTTCAAATTGCATATCAGTTACATTGTACTATTTAAAATTCACATAATTCCAGTTTGCATAAAATGTGACCTCAGTGTACACTGAACGAATGGCTGATGAACACCCCACCTAGTGGACAGGAATAGTAGTTATTTATTTATTACATATGACTCTTTTTAAACTGTGTAATCCTGGTATGTCCCTTTGTCATGGAGGCACTCAGAAATCTATAGCTTAGGTAATGTTATTTGGATGAAAGCAAAAATGTGGAGTCGCTTAAAAGTTTGTCTCTTTGATACAGCATTACTGTATAAATTGATAACCACACAGATACCTTTTGAAACTAGAAAGAGCTCTGGTTTGAGAGTCAAGAAATCTGTTTTTTAGGTCAATTATGATTAATAATGATGAGGAGGCGGAGGACAAAATTATAATAATAGCATTTATCAAATACTAAAGTGCTATGTGCTGTAACATTGTGTTTAGTCTTTATAGAAACTCTGCAAGATTGGTGATATTATTTCCCTTTTTTGAGTAATATGAAGTTTAGAGAGATTGTGATTTATCCAGAATTAAAATCTGCTAAGAACCTGAACCTGGGCTCAAAGGCTGAGCTAACACAAAGCCCGTGTTCTTCTCACCATGCTTCCTGATCAGCCAAGTCACTTTACCCCTCTGTGCTCGTTTAAAGATAATGTTCAAAAGGTGAAGTCTTAACTCATGCAAACATAACGAACACATGTCAAAGATTTTATTCAGCTCATTAAGTAATGAGGAAACCAGTAAGATGCCCTGCCCAGTCCAAAGAGCGTTTGTGGAGCTGGGGTGTGTATTTCTAGGAGAATAAGATTGCTAGGTGAGATACAAAACTGGCTAAACTATAACCTTCCGGGTTATCTGTTCCACTAGACAGAAATTTGCACTTCTGCCAGAAAAAAGTCTGCAAGTTAACATGCATCATCAGGAAATCTGGGACTTTGAATCAAGAATAAGCAGCAAGTTGAAGTAGATTACCCTGGATGATCCCGGGGAGCCTTCACTCCCATATGCCATTGAAAGGACATATTTGGGGCTCTGTTTTACGGCTTACTGTTGGGCAAATGGGTCATTTGACATGCAGGGGCATTGTATTGGAAACTACCTAATAGGAAGCCATTACCAAGGCCCCAGTGCCAAAAGGAAAGCTTGTTAATTCAACTTCCCTCGAAGGCTAGTAACTTGTAACAATGGTTACGTGGGGTACTTGGTCCTGCTGGGTCCCAGCCTGTGAGCTTCTTTCCAATCAAAGTTACCCTCCTGGGCAGGCTGTGGTTAAACAGGCTGTTTAATCTTCGTCTCCATGAAGTTTTGTTATCCTGGTCCAAGAGATTAAATTGTCAGTCTATAACTTCCTTACTTTTTTTTTACACAACAATGCAATTTTAGAAAACCTTTTGCTTTGAAGTACTCATAGATTCACAGGAAGTTGCAAAGATAATAGAGAGGTCCCCTGTACCTTTGACCCAGTGTCTGTAAATGGTTACATCTTACATGAATATAGTGTAATATCAAAACAAGGAAATTAACAATGGTACAATATGTGTATATGTCTATGTCATTTTTTTAATTAAAAAAATTTAAATTCTGGTAAAGTGCATGTATCATAAAACTTACCATCTTAACAATTTTTAGATGTATAGTTCAGTAGGGATAAGTACATTCACCTTGTCGTGCAACCTGTCTCCAGAATTCTTTTTCTCTTGCAAAACTGAAACTCTTTTTCTCCTGCAAAACATTAACCCCCCCCCTCGTTCCCATTCCCATTAGCCCCTGGGAGCCACCCTTGTACTTTCTGTTTCTATGAATTTGCCTATTCTAGGTACCTCATGTAAGTAGAATCGTACAGTATTTGTCCTTTGGTGACTGGCTTATTTCACTTAACATGTTTCCAAGGTTCATCCATGTTCTAACATGTCTCAGAATTTCTTTCCTTTTTGAGGCTGAATAATATTCCATTGTATGTATATGCCACATTTTGTTTATCCATTCTTCTTGCAATAGACACTTGATTATTTCCACCTTTTGACTATTGTGACCAATACTGCTATGAAGGTAGGGGTACAAATAACTCTTTGAGACCCTGACTTCAATTATTTGGGCATTTTTAGGGGCTAAATTGTGTCCCCCCCCAAATTCATGTGTTGAAGTCCTGATCCCCAGTGTCTCAGACCGTGATGACTGTACTTGAAGATAAGGCCTTTAAAGAGGTGATTAAGTTAAAATGAGGCTTTTAGGGTGGACCCTAATCCAATCTTACTGGTTTCCTTATAAAAGAGGAAATTTGGACATACTGAGAGACACCATGGGTACCTGCACACACAGAGGGACAACCATGTGAAGAGACAGCAAGAGGGTGACCATCTGCAAGCCAAGGAGAGAGGCCTCAGAAGACGCCAAACCTGCCCACATCTTGATGTTGGAAGCCAAGAACTGTGAGAAAATATATTTCTGTTGCTTAAGACACCCAGTTTATGGTATTTTGTTACGGCAGCCTGAGCAAACTTGTACAGGTATATACCCGAAAGTGGAATTGCTGGGTCATATAGTAGTTCAATTTTTAATTTTTTGAGGAACCGCCATACTGTTTTCCAGATCAGCTACACCATTTTACATTCCCACCAGTAGTGCACAAGGGTTCTAATTTCTGCACATCCCCACCAATACTCATTTCTGGTTTTGTTTTTGTTTTCATTTTTCCTTCTCCCCAAATCGCCCCAGTACACAGTTGTGTATTCTAGTTGTGGGTCCTCCTCGTTGTGGCATGTGGGATGCCGCCTCAACATGCTAGGTCCATGCCCAGGATCGGAACAGGTGAAACCCTGGGCCACCGAAGCAGAGTGTGTGAACTTAACCACTTGGCCACAGGGCCAGCCCCTCTGTTTTTGTTTTAATATTAGCCATCCTAATGGGTGTGATATGATCTCTGCTGTGGCTTTGATTTGCGTTTGCCTAATGATTAGCAATGTTGAGCATCTTTCATGTGCTTGTTGGCTATTTGTATACTTTCTTTGTAGAAATATCTATTCAAGTCCTTTACCCATTTTTTTAATCAGGTGGTTTTGTCATTGTTGAGTTGTAGTGTCCTTGTATTTTAAAAGTCCTCTCCTTAGGTGTAAACCGTGGGAGAACTGATGACCATCAGGAAGAGGAGGCTTTAAGAAACCGAATTTTGTAAGAAGAGGGGGATATAGGTATGTAGGGTCACTGCTTAATTTATTTTCCAGAACAGGACACATTAGAGAAGGGGTTGCTAAAAATAATTACAATTATATATATTTTAAAAATATTTATTTATTGACCAACAAGTTCATTTTATTGTATTGGTTGACCTATAAAATAGTTCTACTCAAAAACAATTTTCAAAAAATAATCTCACCACCCCAAGAAAATCATAGTGAATATTTTAGTGCATTTACTTCCAGGAGGTCTTTTTTCAATTTTTTTTTTTTTTAAAGATTGGCACCTGAGCTAACAGCTGTTGCCAATCTTCTTTTTTCTTTTTTTTCTTTCAGCTTTTTCTCCCCAAATCCCCCCAGCACATAGTTGTATATATATATATTTTTTTTAGTTGTAGGTCCTTCTAGTTGTGGCATGTGGGACCCTGTCTCAACGTGGCCTGATGAGGGGTGCCATGTCTGCGCCTAGGATCCGAAGCAGTGAAACCCTGGGCCGCCATAGCAGAGCGCACGGACTTAACCACTTGGGCACGGGGCTGGCTCCTTTTTTCAATTTTTAAAAGCATATTTGATCAAATTATATGTGCAAAGTTATATGCTGTTTTTTTTCTTATTATAAATAGTATTTTTCTGTGATATTAAAATTCCTTATAAAAAACAATTTTTAAAGATAAAATTCTCTTTAAAAATAAAAATCTAGATTATTTTTTAAAAGTCTTATTTCTAAAAAGTAAAATATGTATCTAAGTACTGCAAAACAAAAAAGTTTTCAAGCTTTTTCATATTATCTGAGCATTACAAAAAACAGCAGAATAATTTTTTTAGTGCATGTGTGTTTGTGTACATAATCAAGTTCTTAGCCATCTCTCTCTAATACTATGTCACTGGCATTTTCCAAAGTGTATATTTTTTAGTATGATCTTATTATTTTTTTTTCTTAAATTACCTGCAGTAATCTTTGAAGTTGCAGTTTATGGTAAATAAATTTACAATTGTTGACATCTTCAATTACTTCTTCTCAGTAGACCATAATATTTTTAACTGAGAAACTACTATCTCTCTAAGTGCTAAGGTACTTGGGAAATTTGGGGCAAATTCTGCTAAATACAGGATATTCTAAAACCTAATGCTTTTTTGTTGTGAAGTGTGTAAAATTTCAGCCCAAATATTTTCACAGGTACTGTCCCTTTGCCAACAATCAGATAGCTTAAGCAACAAATAGGTTGTAAAGACATAATATGTCAAATTTTCTCTATTTATGATTCTTTTGAATATTTTGCCAAATTTAGATACTGCAAAACCATTGCATATTCTTGTTCCTTATTCAAATAAAGAATATAAATTTATCAATTAAAAATAGGAGTTCCATCAAAAGACTCATTTTTCAAGTCTAGATATTCCAAAGTTCAGTGTTAGAGGGGCCTGGGTGAAATGAGTGAAGGGGTTCAAAAGGTACAAATATCCAGTTATAAAATAATAAGTCATGGGAATGTAATGCACAGTGTGGTGACTATGCAATACTGTATTGCATATTTGAAAATTGCTAACAGAGTAGATCTTAAAAGTTCTCATCACAAGAAAAAAAAATTTGTAGCTATATATGGTGACTGATGTTAACTAGATGGCTTGTGGTGATCATTTTACGATTTATACAAATATTGAATCATTATGTTGTACCCCTGAAGCTAATATCATGTCATGTGTCAATTATGCCTCAATAACAAGGACCAGCAACAACAAACGCACCTCCTGCTGCTGTATGTGTTAAATCATCATCTTCAGGCATGAGGTTCTAAAAATAACAACTAACTTTTCAAGTAACTGCTGATGCCTCTTCAGCAGAATTGAATCTTTTGTTCATTTGCTTTAATATTCTGGTTTTCATGTTGAGAGACTGAAAGCACAGACAACGGCCAGACCATATATGACAACAGAACTCTGACCCACAACCTCTGCAGCGGTCGACCCATAACTGTCCGTGTACCGTGTATAGTGCACTCACAGATACTCGCTCCCAGGGCTTTTCCATACCGTCTTTGCATTCTCACTGATAAGGGTTTTATTTACGATTCACACAGGCTCTTTTGTGACATTTTCTTCCTGCTCCCCAAGGATGAGAATGATTAAAAGTTACCTTCTAATCTCAACTGGCTCATGTAGACAACAAGTTCATGTGCCAAGGAGAATATAAGGTGGATTTGTCTGGGGAGGAGGGCTGAGAAGAGCATTTTGTAATTAACAGCTGGACTTCTCCAGTTCAGACAGTCTTTTTTCAAGTTAAGCATGTTGGAAGATTCTGATTTTCGTGCTGCTTTAAACCAGGGTTTAGCTGAGATGGGATTTTGTTATTCCAAAAGCAGATCTCTGTAGTGCCAGTTGAAATTGCTGACTTCACCGAGGTCATTGCAGTAACAGGACTGTAAATTTAGAATGATATCTTTAGTCATCCACCATCATAGGAATAGTGGCCAGATGCGGTACAGTATGATGGACAATCTAAATAAAAAGCTATAGGCAGGCTGCTGTTGAGGATGGTCCCATTTAGAATGGAATTTTCTGTATTCCCACTTTCTCCATCTTTAGAGATGAATCTGTTCCTAGGTGAGTCTACCTAAGAATGGATGCTACTGATTTTTTCTCCCCCATTGTTATCTGTTTTATTTTCCCATTTAATGAATTAGTCACTTTAATGGAAATGGAGAATTCTTTTTATAGTCAAGGTTTCAAAACACACTTGCTTATATAATTTTAATGTTATACAGTAATGAAAAAATTTTGTTATTTTTTTCAGATACAGTACTTTCATTTTCTTCTGTCTGCAACCTCCCAGGGGAACTGTAGTTACTCATCCCTTCAATAAATAATGTCTTGCATACCTACAGTCTGCCAAGCACTATTTTAGGTAAAGATGATGAATTTGTAAGAGAACCATTTTAGATGTCTCAGCTCTAGCAACTGGGTAATTATTCAATTCCATGTTATTTGACGACAGCTTTTTTACTTCCTCTCCATTGGCATTGTGCAACTCAACCTCCTCCTGCTTTGTGAATACCATTGTGGTAGGCTGAATAATGGTCCCCAAAGATGCCCTCATCCTACTCCCCAGAATCTGTGAATGTTACCTTATATGGCAAGAGATTTTGCAGATATGATCGTTTTAAGGATCTAGAGATGGGGAGATTATGCTGGATTATCTGGATGGGCCCTAAGTGTAATCACAAGTGTTCTTAGAAAAGGAAGGATGGAGACTTGACTGATGTGGCCACAAGCCAAGGAATGCAGGCGGCACCAGAAGGTGGAAGAGGCAAGGAACAGATTCTCCGCTGGACCCTCCAAAAGAAACCAGCCCTGCCAGCACCTTGGGTTTAGTCCTGCAGGACTCATCTTGGGCTTCTGGCCTCTAGAACTGTAAGAGAACACATATCTGTTGTTTTAAGCCACTAAATTTGTGGTGATTTGTTATAGCACCAATAGGAAACTAATACAACTATAGACCTAAGTTTTGAGTATAACTTAACTTATATAAGTGGAGTCTAAGATATGTCTAAAATCACTAATGTCATTTATGAGTTAGAAGTTTTGCAAATTACCCCCATTGGCTAGAAAAGTTATTGAGGAATTCTTCCTTATGGCTCTCCAAATCTATTGAGAAGGCGGTATAATGTAAGATGGCATTTTGGAGATAGCTTCTGCGGGAATTTGTCCAATTTAAAGTGTGGATAATAATACCCACGTATATTTGTTGTCAGGATTTGTCACAGATGCTAACAAATTAACAATAAAGCGTCTAAATTAATTGAAGGGGTCCTAACGTAATACTAGCTTTAGACACTTTCACCAATTCAGCTAGATTGTCTGTGGAAAAACATCCTTTTCAATGAACAATATAAAAAAGTTTAGAATGTCCCGTTAAATATCATTAACCATGTTTGGCAAAATATTGAGCAATTTAGAAAATGACTTTGAACTCTCAGGGCTGATATGAGGAACCTGAACATTAGTGACTGAAAAAACTGTGCTAGTGACACTCCCAGCCCTGTCATCCTCCCGTGTAATCAAGCCTGGACAGATGCTAGTTAAGTGCCTGGGTATCCAGCTACCACTTAGAAGTAAATGCACAAAATCTAAAAGCTGGTGCAGACCTGTATTGGTGATACAAGTGATGATATTGAAAAGGGTCACTGAGACCCAGTCTTGGTTGAACATCATTTGCCCACAATTGTGGTGGGATTGATGAAGAGGCTTCCTCTGTCGTTTTCCTTTACCCTCTATGTAAAGGAAGAATGCCTTTGGAATAGTTTGGGGAACTAACCTGCAGAGATCTCACAAATGATTGGTACATTTTGAGGAGAGGACATTAATTACATAAATATAAATGTACTTTATTCTACATGGGAAAAAAAAAGACATCCTAGAGGAAGATTTATTGAGAAGATTTAAAATACAATTTTAGGGAAGATGAGAAGCTTAAAAAAATAACCAAAAAGTATTGTGATAGCATACAGAAAATTCTGAGAGATGAAGTGGAGAATTAAGCATTTGTGGGCAGAGTCTTCGGGAAGAAGGGTTGAATGTGAAGTGGTTTCATTTTCTTTGAAGGAAAAAAAAAGCTCATTATCACATTTGTCTTCCTAAAATTCTACAGATAATGACCTTAGGTTGGTTTAAAGTACTGAGTTGTTAACATTTGAGGAGTTTACTTTGGGTAAACTTTAAAAATGATGGACAGTTTCAGGAGTAATTAGGAAATGCTGAGCATCATTGCTTTTATCTTAAAGTACTTGTTAGTGGATGAGCTTGTTATGGACTCAAGTGCTTCCTGGTATAGATTTATTTTTGTAGGTTTCACTTTTTTCCCTCCTAAATTTAGGAAACCCATCAAACTCATTGTGTAAAGGGGAGAATGGCCCTGTTAGCTGGGCCTGCACAGAAAAGAAGCAGGCTGGCCTTCAAGCAAGAAGCTGTCCACATTGCACAGCTGTCTGGCCAGGCGGTTTCTCTGCAGTTTCAAGTCAGGCCAACCCACTGCCTTCCATAGCCAACCTCACCTCTGATGGCTTTCCCTCCTAGCAGATGAACTGTCACAAACTCAACTGTGTTTATCCCAAAGTGCCATCCAAATTTTGTACCCAGTGAGTTAAAACTAAACCAAGAAATCACTACCTAGAAACCAGTAATAGTGTAATGTAACAGGGGCTCTGTACTCTCATAAGAAGTTAATTCTTTGGCCTGATTTTATAACTGGATAAGGGAACTGACTTATGGTGACTTTGATTATATAATCACAAATTACGCAACTAAAAGTTTCATCTGATGTGTCTCTGCTATTTATTTTCAATTTGCTTTCCAGTTAGTTTATTATGTACAGCAAGGGGAGGAGCATTTCTTTGGCATCTCAAGTTCTTATCATTTTCTCAATCTTTCTCTCCCTCTATTTTCTTCCCTCCCTCCAGCCCTCTAAGCTAAGAGCTTCTAGTGTATATGCAGAAAAGGGCACAAGGAAGAAAGACTTCTTTTTTTTTTAAAGATTGGCACCTGAGCTTACATTTGTTGCAAATCTTCTTTTTTTTTTTCCTTTTTCTTCTCCCCAAAGCCCCCCAGTAGGTAGTTGTATATTCTAGTTGTAGGTCCTTCTGGTTGTGCTGTGTGGGACGCCGCCTCAGCATGGCCTGAGGAGTGGTGCCATGTCCGCGCCCAGGATCCGAACCAGTGAAACCCTGGGCCGCCGAAGCAGAGCGCAGGAACTTAACCACTCGGCCACGGGCCCGGCCCCAGGAAGAAAGATTTCTTTGTGTTCTCCTGCCACCCACCTGGAAGCTTCCTTCAGTATGATCCTAGACATTCATCCCCAGGAGATCCTACGACGAGATCCCCGCATCTCAGTGATTGGACAGTGTCAGGATGAGGCCGTGCACCACCCCATAAATGCACGACAGTTGACCAGGCTGTTGACAGGCCCAACGGCCTCTATGTTCAACATATTCCAGCAGGATTGAAATAGGGCAACTACGAATGTTTGTTCTAGAAGAAACTGATTTTGGGATTCTAGTGATGCAGAGGTTTAGTATATTGCTTTCTTTGACACTGCCTCTGAACTTATTTCTTCCTCCACCTCTTCGTAAGAAATTAGAGACTTGGAGGTCAAGGCTGATAAATCCTCTACTCACAATGCATACAAAGACAAAAAACTGGATACTCTATGTATGGGCACTAGCTGGCATGCCCCTTTAAAAACCACGTGTCGTTGAGGCTCCTTCTCTGGGCTAGCACCAGCGCTCACGATGATAAGGTTCCTGGGCTTGGCCAGCCCAGCTGCTTTCTCGGGGAGAATGAGCACAAAGACCTTCCCAGTCTGAGAGAACATGGAGGCCCTCCAGGGTGGGGGAGCTCTGGTCACTGGAATGCAGGTCATACAGGGATGAAACCCCTTGGCAAGCACACAGCCTTTGTTCCCCTGCATACTTCAGCAAGCTTCTCTCGGGGAGCAGTAGCAGGTACACTTTGCTGTGCAGCCGGCCACCACTGGACCTTCCCTGTAAGTAATTCCCAATAAACCTATATGTCTCGTTTGCTGTCTCCGGGTCTTTTCCTTGGTCTCTTGGCAACCCATCCCACACTGCTCACCCAAATGGGCGTGTGGCAGAACATTCTATCACTATTTTATTGGAAGTGCTTTCACTAGTAACAGTAAATATTCCCATGAAAACTCTCTTTCCAGAGAGAGAACTATTGGATGAGTGAAAGCTAATCCCTAAGGCTTTCCCAAGAGACCAGGAATTGAAAAACCTGATCTGAGCGACCTTGAATTCCCTGCAGTCTTTATGAACTACAGCTTTACTCCCATAATCTAGAAATAAAAGGAAGACTGAAGCCACCGTAAACAAACCAATGGGACCCCTCTCCCTGGTCTAATAAGTGAACCCAGCAAGCCAGCTGCATAGGTTTCAAGCAGTACAAAAACCCATGCCGTGCTGTGAGGCAGCCACACAGGCCGCCTATACCTGTGTCAGCGTGACCTTGCAAGCCTGCACATCGTGACTGGACACACTGGCTGGACAGATCCACCACAGGAAAAGATAAAGGGTACCTCGCTCCCACATTTCCCAGCTGCATTTCTTACAGATTGAGGGAAAAACTAACAACACTTTTCTCCTTCCACACATAGATAACACCAACATTACAAGCCTTGTTTGATGTATAACCAAAAAGCTCGTTTAAATTATCTTTGAAGTATATGAATATTGGATGTGTAAGCCCTTTCCTGCACGGACACTACCTTGTTTAAAAAAGTGTATAAGCTGCACTTCGATCTGTAGACCTTGGCGCAGTTCCTCAGCATACTGTGCTGGAGTGTTTCCTGGGACTTGAATTCCTCACCTTGATTATCAAAGAAATTCCTTCAATTAACCTTTACCTAGATTCTTTTTTCAATCAACACCAGCTTTCCAAGTCTTTTAATATAAATAAGTTCAAAATTCAGGGAAAAGTCCTGTGTTCTAGTATTTGAAAACAATTACTACATAGTTACTACACAAAAAAAGAGCTGGAAATATAGTCTGAATAAGTATTCAATCATCTCCTTTATTGAAGGAAGTCTATTGCTGGAAATCCTATTTGAAGTCTCTCTCTGGAAATAAAAATATTTACTAATTTATTGTGGAAAGGTCGTTAGAATACAATATACACGAAAAACAAACCTCTTTAGATAGTTTAAAATTTATTGAGTTTCCTGTGCTCTTTCACATGTAACATTCTTGTATACAACATTCTTGAAGAGGCACAATTCTTATTTTGAGGTGGCACAGATTAGACAATTTTTTCAGTGAATAATTACTCTTAGGAAATTTAACCACAAGCTATTTTTCTGTAGAAAGTTGATTGATATTCTATCCCTAATATAAGATAAAATTTAATTTTTCTATCTCAAAATTACCATATGCAAACTAACAGTACATGACTACTGCCTTTATATTCTTCAATTCTAAGCAATTTCACATTGGAGTTTTTTCAAAGAAAAATTTAAAAAATATATAATTTTCAGGGAAGAAGCTGACCTGGATAGAGAATTTGCTGCTCTACCTTGTTACAAAAACGTCAGTCAGGTGAGCCAGACTGTGCTTTGCCATAGAATTTGTCTGCGTGTTTCCACCAGCCAGGACCCCTTCAGCCAATGTAAAAACTCCCTGTATAGACACGGACCCGGTCTAGGAGGGGATGGAAGGTAAAGCAGGGGAGGTCGATCCTCAGCTTTGAAGAGCAAACTTCTGGTTATCTGGGCTGGTTAGAATGCCTCCAGGAACCCACTTTTACATTCTCTGGCTTCCCACAATCTCATCTTTTAGGTGTCAGAGTTCTGCCCTCCCTACTCTTCATATTACAACACTGGCATCAGAAGTCACAAAAGTGACAAGAAGCCACACATGGCAGGGTGAGTCGCAAGTCACTGAGTTCTAGTCAGTTTCTGGTTCCTGAACTAGACTTTCTTCCCAACTTCTGAATGTCACTATGAGAAAAACAAACAAAAGACTGAGGTTGGAGCAGGGAGGGAGGAGTGGGGTGGGTGCTTAGGCCACTGCAGACTCGTGGAGGTTCCCCGACTGCCTCAGAATTCCCTGGGAGCTGGGAGTGCTTGTTAAAATGCAGTCTTGGTCCACACACTGGACCTATGGACTCAGACGTTTTGGGGGAAAGCTCGGGAATCTGCCTGTAAACAAACATCCAAGATGATCACTTGGCCCCCTGGTCCCATCCACAGGCCTCCAGGGAGCATGATCCCTGTCCCACTTGGAGAGCGTACTTTTCTTTCCCAGATTCCATTTCTCTTTTATTCATTCTTGCCTTTTCTCTTCATTCACATTTACTGTCAACCGTGCCATATCTGAAATTCTCTGGAAAGTTTTCTACTTTCGAGCAACAGGTTTTGGGTGGCAGGATATAAGGAATAAGCTTTCAACCTGCACAGCTGCCAATGGCAGGAAGTTCACTGGACTCCGGGCACTTCATTTCCATTTGTCTTTCAAAATGAGGTTTAGCTCCTTTGTTTCCAGAGGGGGAGTGAGGGCGTTAGGAGAGATGGAAAAGAAGCCTTCCTGAGCATGGACAGTTTCAAATGTTTGTGGCACTAAAGTGGGGCTGGGGAGGCAAATAATAACTCTGCACAGGCTACTCTCCTCCTCCTTCTCTTCAAAACCCTATCAGTTCAAGAGCAGTCATTCTGGATTCCTGTGGCTTTGTCAATGTTCTTTCATTACAAATAAGACAACAACACTTCCCAGGGCTTCCTCAGTGTTACCGTTATTTTGGACACCCAAAAAATGGAAATGAGTTAATCAACTGACATGGGCATTTCGTATGAAAATAGTTTCTTGTTTTCTAAGTATTTCAAATCTAAAATTTTCCTGGGCTACCAGAACTAGAACTTCATGAGATCCTCTTTCTCTTCTAATCTGTTACTATTTGAAGGTGGATACTGGGGCAGCGGCGTAGGAGGAGTTTGGAGGCATATGTCTACCCATATACGCACAGCCTTCTGGAAGAACCTCACATGCAGTAAGTGCAATAAAATATGCAGATTTTAAAAAGTAACAAAAGCAGGTCAATGATCGCCTCGGCGAGGGGCAGGAGAGAGGGATCATAAAGGGACAGAGGAAATGTTAGGTGTGATGGATATGTTTGCTATGGTGATTGTGGTGATGGTGCCAAGGGTGTATACATGTGTCAAAATGTGTCAAATTGTAAAGTTCAGAGATGTAAAGTTTATTGTATGTCAGTTATACCTCAATAAACCTTTTTAAATAAGCTTGAAATGACCGGAAAAAAGTTTCTAGCAACCACATTATTTCCTAAAGAAATAACTATGAGGATAATTAAGTGGTGGTGGGGCAGGGAGGTGGGTGCCTAAGATAAAAGAAAAGTGTTAGCATTATTCTCTCTTTAACGGTATTAAAAAGTTCTGTTTCTTACCCTACTAACTACAAGTGAGAAGAAACAGATGGAACTCAAACCTTGTACCTGGTTTTCTAAAAACTCAACTTCCTCTGTCCATAATTGCTGTAACATATTTAGAAGGAAGCCATGATAGAATTAAAAATTTGCAGAAAATAAAAACATTCGTGTTTTATTTTTTCTACCAATCTGGAGATACCGGGGAACTAATAATAGGTAATTATGGGTAACTTTTAATCCATGAAAATCTAACAGTGTACCACAGGAGGCTGAAGGCATACTGCTATCACCTGTGTATTTTACAAACACTTAATGACACAGTGCAGGACAGACATGTGCATCCCTGCCCCACACTATGTCCGGATCGGAAGGAAGGAGAAAAGGAATCGAGTCACCTAGTAGTTAGGAAACAAAAGGATGCCTACTCCTGATAGGTAACTACTTTGCCACCTCATCACCTGTAAACTGCCTTAATCCCGAGGCTTCATGTGCTTAAGAAGTTGGGCATGCTGGTTCATCAGAGCAATTTTTAAAGCATTCATTCTTCTTTAGATCTCATTTTGGAAGCATTACAGCTAAACTTTTTAAAAACAATTTGCCATTTTCTCTAAGAGTGAAGGTTGCAACAAAGGTCTTAGAATTCAGTCGCAAACGTATGCTCTTACAATTATGTATTAAAGGTAAACGAAGCCATGTTTAACAGGATGATTCATGTAATGTACAGTTTAAAGGTACCAACTTCACAAAAGAAATTCAATTAAAACTTAGAGGATCTAATCCTGGTTTGATAAGCAGTATTTCTAGGCTGGGAAGCTTTTTGGGAAAAAAAAAAAACAAGAAACACTTTAATCTTAGCTCCAATGATATTTTTTCCATCTTTCCCCCAAAAGAACATTTCTAGAGCACAAAATAGATTCATAATTGTTTAATTAGATACATTTTATATATCCTGAACATAATGGCTCCCATAGAAATAAACTAATATTTTGTACACAAACTTTATTTACTGTGCCACACTCATAATATACTGACTCGAGCCCAGTGCAAACATTTATGATACTCCCTGGTGTGTGAGGAGCTCTGCTCCCAGAGACACTGTGTTATCTAGGATGACAGCAAGGGTAGACAAGATGGATAATTAAAATCCACGAGGTAATAACAAAAACGTACACTAGATGTTGATTACACACTCTTCTCCAGCCACAGCTGTAACCAGAACTAAGCAAGAGTTTGATCAGTTTCCTCCTTAACTCCACCCCCACTGCTCCTTGGGGCAGGACCTATTGATTGATTAGTGTAATCACTGAAAGGCATGGGGCCAGAACAATGAAGAGGAGTAAAAGGTTTGGAAAATTGACAACCTGGCATTCCTTGTGTTGAAATCCCTTGGTTTCCTGTACCCGGAAAAGACATTTGGTAGTTTTTATGTCACATATAATTGATATGTAACGTTAAAAGGTATCTCAAATGAGATTTATTTTTACAATTGCCTGGAAGCTATGGGGTATTTTAAAGTAACTCATGACAAATGACTTAATTAAAAAAAACAATAAAATGACAGCAAAATCTGAGAGTAAATTTTCACCCTGGGTGGCAGCATATAGAAGCAAAATAATTAGTTTCTGGTCAGCCTCTACATGTGCTGGTGTGTGCCATGGATCTGTTCAGTTCAGCTCCGTCCACAAGACCATCATCACTTATTACTGCTTTCCTTAGTGACCAGCTCAAAGAGATGTCAGAGCTTATGAATAAATCACGGGGGAGGCATGAAGCATGTTAAGTCCTCCTCCAGCCTAGATCATTTTAGAGAAGAACAAAGAAGAAAAGTGCCCCTGAAATAAAAAGGTTTACATAAAATTCTAAGAAATAAACCAGGTTTTATCAAGAATGATTTAATATGTATTCTACCCTTTTGCTGTTTAAACTAGTCCTGAAAGCCCCAACATTTTGCAGATGAAAATTCCAAATGGAATAAGTCTCACAATTCTATAACCACCATATCAATAAAAACAAAAAGGAATGAGGCATGAGGCCATCACACTGAGAGGAGTATTTGATGGGGAATTTGTGAATCAGGTATTTTAGGAGTATTTTCTAAAACTTAATTGATCACTTGAATTGGAAGTCTAATTAGGATATCCGAATGTCAAAGGAAGATTCTGAATCGGGGATGTTAAGAAAATACGGTGATTTTAATTAATTTGAGATTTTCTCCTATTGAAATCCTAATCAGAGTTTCAGGCTAGCTTTGACCATCATCACCTACCGGACCTGTGGCTGGAAACTTGTTATCTAGTAAAAGTCCTCTCTAATAGCTAGTCTTTTTCTCAATTGCAACCCCAAAAGTGAGGTACTGTAGTGCTCCCCCGATGGGTCCTGGGTCCTCTGCCAGCTGCCTGATTGACAGCATATGTGTCAGTTACCTGATGCCTCACCTTCCTTCTTCTCTACTTGTAGTATCTGTACTTTGCAGAACTCTTTTCTTATCTTGAAGCTAAATATTTTGAGACTGTTCAGGCAAGTGCCAATAAGTACAGACCAGAACCACTTTAAATAGTGTTTAAAGCTTGACCAACTGTGGGAGAACAGACTTCTCCGAGCAAGTCAATATAAGTCTAATTAAATTATAATTAAAATTAAAGGCATGTATTTCAGGATGTGGATAGAACAACGTCAAGATGAATGAGCCGATAACAAGGGAAAAAGTTTACTACCATGTGGCCAGCCACCTATGGATTTAAAATGGGAACTGAAGGCATTGAGAAGCCTAGGGCAGGGGTTGCTGAGGGAGGACCCTTAGATCTGATGATGGATTAAGGAATTTACTTGGGAATGAAATTTCTTTCTAAACAGTGCATACTGTACAGAGAATGTATGGACTCAGATGAACGAGGGACGAGTTTTAGGATAACTAAAATAGTGCTCCACCTAGTGGAGACTTTGGAGCTTTCCCTTAAGCTCTCAGCAGCCGTTTCTGATTGTGGACCAGCCATTACTAGGAATGCTTTGCTGAGGAGAAAGAACATTAAAATCAACACCTCATAACAAAATGTAGAATGTCAGTAACCTTGTTATCAGAATTTAAAGTAACACTTAAAATTTGATGGTAAGAATCTAAGAATAAAAACCTAACTAAGAATAAAATATATGTAATTTTAAAATTCTCTAGGAAAATCTCTCAAGAGATTTTTTAAAAAACATACAGGCATTTATATAGTCATCTACGTGCAGAAACTGAGGAATATTGATGCAGGTAAAAAGCCTCTGTATATTGGAGGAAGAAACAAATCTTGAAGTATGCAAAACACGTTTCTGCCCCTCCTTTTTTGTTGGGATGGATAAACTCCTTAGCTTAAATTTTATATCTCTGCCAATAGCAAGGTAAATGCTTAATATGTGGTCATGTATTACACAGAATCACTTGATGAAAATATAAAACATGATTTTGCATAGAACTGATTTAAACAACACAAATAAGCTACTAGCATTCTTGCTTCTGTTCCCAGTGGGGTTCCACTGGTGCCGATCGATGGGTTGGGCATAGGATGGAGGTGCGGGTTACATTGTGCTTCAGTCAAAAATAGTCAATTACAGTACTCCTAAGCCCACAGAGAAATTCCATATGCTTTTTATTTCGTTCCAAGGTTTTAACACTGATGCCAAGTGTTCAAATCAAATACAGATATTGCCAAATAATAGGGCACACTGTGAGGCTGGGTGGAAGAGGGATGGTTTATTATCTGGACGTAGGACAGGAACTGACGAGCAATATGAACACAGAGATCTACTTCAGCACACCTTTTCCTTCTTGCCCTTCAGTATCCAATACGGTAACCCATGTATCAAAGTAAAGCATGTGTTGTTTACTTTTTAAAATCCATTTAAGTTAGTCTCATAATTGTTCTGATCCCAGAAAGTGAATCATGCCATGATTCAAAAGACCTGTCCTTCACAAAAACCTATGAGCATACATTTAAAAAATGATTTATTGTACATCTTTGCATTTCTTAAGGCATGAATAATGGCGTACAGATGGAACAAGTTCTGAGAAGCATCACGGCTGTTTTGACAAGGCCAGCACAAGTCCACCACATCGAACGGACACTCAGTATGAGCTGACCGGCTGCCGTGGCCCAGGAGCTCTTAAGATGAGGGAGTGGCGCTTCCAGAAAAAGGACCAAAAGCGTGGTTTATATGTCGTGTTGCTTTAAACTCTCTGGATCAGCTTTAAGCACCAGTTACAGTTTGTTTTTCTTTACAAACTCTTCAGACTTTGGATTTTATATTCTGCTCCTTTTTTCCTTCTTTTCGAGGAGGGTGTGGATGTTTTTTAAGGAACATGGTTGCAGCAAAACAGAAAGGATCCAAGAGTGGTTAGGGGCCTTGTCTAATGCACTTCTGAAAGTCCATTATAAAGATGGATAGAAAAGCAAATGGTCGGTTCTCAGTCGACCCGGAAACCACGCGCAGCTCTAAGAAACATACTTGTGCATAGTTATTGATTCATTCAGAGCGTGATATGTTGGCTAGCTCAACATTCGCAGTTTACCAAAGAACAGGGCTGTCTACTTTGCTAAACCCAGGGTCCTTTCGCAGCTCCCAGTAGGTGTCGTTAGAAACCCAGGCTTCTCTTTGATTGGCATCACTCACTTTTCTGTGAAAATAGAAAAATCAGCATTAGACACAAATCACATCCAGGTGATCTGATGATTGGACCTTCTCCTGTAGACAGACGTGTACATATACACAAGACTTTGTCAGGCAGCTAGTGGACTATCTGCTTATTGATGACTTGTTGACTTTTCACTAGAAATGAATGCATTTTTGTTGTTAAACATTTGAAATAGAAGTGGATAGGGTCATGGGGACAGGGGCTGAGGGCAAGAATAAATCACTTCCAGGCAGAACTAGAAAGTGGAGTATGCAAAGACTGTAACTAGAGCCTCAGGCCCCACCCTCACAAGAACAGTCTCTGCCTCACTTGTGAGGAAAAGCATGCGACCTCAGTAGCTCTAAGAGCCGCTGCAGGGTCCACGTCCGAAGAGTGCACTTCCAACATCTACAGGGCAAGCCTGCATTTCCGCCCGCCCCCCGGCAGTCAGGAGGGAGCAATCAGAAAGCATATGAGGTTATTCTGAGCTGGTCTGTCCCGGCTCTGGAGGGTAACAGATGGATTTGGAAACTACAGATTAATCTGTGTGATGTATATCTAGTCCTGCAAATAATCCTGTAATAATCACCCATGATCACACCACAGAGGGGCCAAATGGAAATAAAATTAAATACTAATGAAGCCAGGATGACCTTGCGGGCAGTGGGGCCCATCTTGTCTCTGAGTAAGGGAGTGGGAACAAGTTCCTCCCCTTCTAAAGGGAGTAGCTATGGGATGAAGAGCATCTTGGGCAAGACCTTGACTCTTTTTTTGCTGCCATAAAAAGCAAAGAGCTGTTGAGGGGAATTTATTTTTATGGTTACAAAGTTTTCACAGGTGCAAAGTCTGAGTCAGTATTTTCACTGCCCAAACCAGTTACCAAAATCAGTTTAATTTTCCCACCTTTAATCTCTCTGGACCTAAACTATCCCTCATTTTCTTTTCACTTGGAGTTTCTCATTGCTTGCGGTGCCCACCTGCAAGACATGAACTTGTTGTGGGAATGAAGTGACTTACTTAAAAAATTTTGGTCTATGTTCCAGGTTGTTTTCCTCCATGTATCGTCTTCGAGATCTCTGGAGCTCCTCCACTCTTTGCTTCTCTGCTGCTGCAGCTTCCACATTTCCTTCTTCCAAAAATCTAAGCAGAAAGCAGTTAATATTTTAGTATATTATATTACCCTCTTTTCTGAGAAAAAAGGATCTCATTTGCATACAAGTACACTCTGGTTGCTGGGAACATAACACAGTGAACAGTAATGCTCTGATAATGGCCCCTTACCCCTGCCCCAGGCCACACCTCTGCCTGGCCATCAATGAACGTGCCTTCTGCGTATGTGAACTAAACTATTGCATAGAGCAATAGAAAGGCAGGAGTGAAAGGTGAGTGGCTTGGCTTTGAAGACTTTTCTGGGCTGTCTAAGGTTCTATGACTTGATGTTTTCAGGATGACTAGGGAGTCCAGGGTTTGAACAGCATGAAGTCCCATGTTGCGCCCATTTTCCCTCTTATCAAAAAGCCCTTGTTAAGGGTCACAGAATGGAGGAGGGTAACTGGCTGTTCTCCATCTACTTTTGGAACAGATTGGGAGGGAACGAGTTTTCCTGTTTTATTGGAGAGAGTAAAACTGATGAAAAAAAGAAAAGGTAACAGTTGAGGAAAATTATAAAAGCCCACAGAAAGGAAATGAATCGTAAGTGAAATTCAGAGAGGGAATACTGGAAAAGAATTGAGAAAGAAAAAGCAGACCTAATGGTGACTTGCAAACATTTAAATGTCAAAACGAGAGCAAAGAACGGGGATTCAATATGATACACATTGTACAGGAAGTTTACTGACGAATTTGAATGCCAAGCAGTGAGACTGCATATTCTAGAGAGAGAGGGGGGAATATGAGACAACTAAATAGTAGCACATTCAATGCTGGGACCATTTTGGCAGACGACAAACAAAGCCACAAATACACTGGAAACAGAAATGATCTTGGATGGAATTTGCATGGCATATCACATTTAATTCTGTAGGAATGGACAACATGAGTACAGAACCATATGAGAATAATAAAAAAATAAGGATCAGAGGTATTAAAGGTACTGTATTTTGAGTACGTCTCACACCCTGTGGGATTAAACCATATTGGGCAAACTCCAGACTTTAACTCAAAGCATTTCTAGGTGCCTCTGTAACTTATCTTCTTACTCTTCAGTGTAAAAGATATTCCATATTACAGAATACTAGAAGGAAAAGGGTAAAAACACTGGGTGAGGATTGACTCTGTATTTAGTGGAGAGAGAATTCATGGATTTGCAGCCCTTTGGTAAATTTGGGGGCGGCGTGGTGGGCAGAAACTTTTTGTTAAAAACATCGTGTCATCTGTGAGGAGCGGTTTATTGAGCTAATCTTTCGGTTATGATCCTCCTCTGAATACTGTTCGACCTAGGGTAGAAGACTCAATACTGCTGAGTGAATAAGGGAATGAATGAATGATTTAACGAATAAATAAATGATGGTAAAGAAAATAAGCCTTAACGACATCTGTAGGGCCATGTCATGATCTAGTGTCCATCTTAAATACCACTGCCATGCTCACCTCTGGTCTGGCCGAAACCGGGCGTCTGTCGGTGGAAGGAGATCTTTTAGTACAGGGTCTAACTCATTAAGCTCAATAGCAAACCTCGTGAAGCCATAGTAGAGCTCATAGTTGGTTGGCATGGAACCTAAAATGAGGCCAGTGAACGACTGTGAGAGGCAAAGAGGCTTATGGAACGTGCCGAAGCTGACTTAACCCAGATGCTTAATTAATACCCACACTAAGAGCAAATTTGTAGTCATAAACACTAGCTTATGAATTTTTTAAGTGAATTAAATTGGTTGTATTTTGCTACATGGGAAACTTTATGTTAATTATCATGAACGATAGATTCATATATTTAATAAAATCCAGCCTTTAAGACTATATATATATATATATACACACACACATATATATATATATATATATATATAAAATATATATAATGTACACATAGTGGCCTTCTGGCTAAACTACTCCATAATTTTTCTCTCAAATATCCAATTGGGTAACTAAATGCTAGAGTGATTAACTATGAGCATTAAGATTTCACTAGAAACACTTACAATTTACTTCCTTTTAGAAAAGAAAAAGATGCAGCTCTAAATAAACATTTATTGGCACTTTTTAACTAGACCTGAAGGCAGGATCTTTGTATGCTTTGCTCATTGATGTATTCCAAGCTCCTAGAGCAAAACCTGATGCAGTCAGTATTCAGTAAACAACTGCTGAATGAATGAACTGACCACTCTCTTAGCAGGAAATTTAAACACTCATTGAGGTCTCTTAGGAAACCAACAACTAATTTTAAAGTTAGGGCTTAACTGACAAAATTCCAGTGAAAATAGATGTCATGTGGAGCCTTGTGCTATTAGTACTTGATATTCAATTATATGTTAGTATATTACTAGAACTCTCTTGAAGTCTTTTATTAAAAGTCAACATATTGCAACTTTTTGCTGCTCAAATAAAAAGGTCACTTACTCTAGTAAGTTACTAGTAAGTTACTGAATTTGTGGATTATAGATGTTTGCAGGCTTTCGTTTGTTTTATTAAAACAGAGTAAATAACATGAGTAAGGATTTAAGTTTCTATATTTCAATTATCTAAACCCTTTAATAAATATTCCTAGCTTTTAAATGTAGGCATAACATTTAGAGTGATTTTACATGAAGCCCAGTCTCTGACCACAGGTCAGATTTGGTCTAAATTTTACTACTCCTTATTATCAAATATTGGGACTTATCTAATTTATATGTTAAGTATAAATGTAACTACAATTGCCTTAAGCATCTATGGTTTTGAAAACACTGTTTTCAAACATTGTTACAGAAAACATAAGGTGAACTGCATGGGATGATTGGACATCCCTGTCCTCTGTCACTCATGCTGCCCTCCTGAGGACAGACACTCCTGCCGCCTCACCTGGTCTCCAGATGCACTTTGCGGAGGGGGCCACGCCGCAGTAGAGCCCTTCATGCCACTTCCCAAACAGCCGGTGTACCACCTTCCCCTCCTGATCCATCACAACCCCCTGGACTTCATTCACATTCGAATTCCAGTAATTCACCTGGAAAAACCAAACCCCAATGGAAACACCCAATCTCCTTAATAACCCCAATTGCTGTAATTTCCATATGGAAAACTGTCTTAACTTTGAAGCTCCTCATTCAAACCATGTTCAGATATCTATCTTAAAATGTTTTATAAGGAAGGTTGGCTTTCTCAGTGTTAGTTGGCTAGAGCATGGCAGCAGAACACTGAGAAGGCTCAGCTTCTATCTAATAACCTAATATTAATTATAGGTAGGAATTTCTTCCTTACATCCTCCTCGAATTTTTCCTCTGTTCATGAATTTAAATGAATTTCAATTGGCAATGCTGTAGAAGTAGTTCGTGAAATAATTTCCACAGTATCTGTAAATTGCTAACTTTTATCATAAAGAGCCTGCTTTGGTCACCTCCCAAAACAGTGAGAAGTCTGTGGGAATTTACCCTTCTGGATCCCATGGCTCCTGTTCTAGATCAAGCCCCAAGTATGCAGGACCCTAGAATTCCCTGTCCAAGTGGCTCTAAGCTTACTCCATAGGCTGCACAGGCCTTTTCCTTGGATTCATCCACCCAAGGGCAGACCACCCACCAGTGTGTGAATCTTCAGGTCTGAGGGGTGGCCAAGGGCAGCTGTTTGAGGGGGGTGTGGACAGAGCGTGGATGTGCAGGCTGGACTGCCTACATATGTGTGTGTGAGACCCCTGGCAGTGCAGGACAAGGATAGAGCCAGAGGCGGGAAGATGGTGGGGAAGGGTGAGGGCCAGGACTGGGTCTCCTGCACTGCCAGATTGCCAGCACAGAGTTCTGAAGTATCTGACCTGGTCTTGCAGGTTTTTCTTTTTTTTTTTTTTTTAATAAAAGATATATTTGTCAAAGTGAAGGACAGAACATATTTTATTTGACAGTTTGTGGGCCTCATTTACATGTTTTAAATATTGACACCAATGGAATAGGAACTTGCATTTGTCCTCTTGCCCAGAGCTCTGCTAACATTAGGGGCAGGCCTAGATAGAAGTTTCTCAGAGCCTACAAAACTAAATGCACTCATTTACTGTCATCACCCATCAGAGCAAAGAGTGATCCTGGCTCGTCAGTTCTGAGCCACCTAATGAATCTATAAGGAAAGAAGGAAAAAAAGAAAAACATCTTGAGCCAAAATAAGGATATTCAAAACTAACATGACCTCCCAATGTGGCTTAAAAGGATTTAATTAAGAAGAGAAAACTTTGAGCTTTAAGACTCCAATATGTTACCCGTTTCTACCATATTAGAATGAGATCAGGAGTAGAAAAGATAAAGGGGGTATGGAGTTTCTGCACCATGATGAACTCTGCAGGACATTGAAACAAACATGGAGAGAGACTGTGCGTTCCACTTTAGACCAGAGAGACTGAGGGAAAATGGTGTTCTTTCTGTAGGCATTCCTATCCCAGACATCTTTTCTTGTTAATAAAGGTAATGCTTTTTCTTGAACTTATTTGGATTATAATAGTGGCAGAGTTGGATAAGCTTATAGTGACTGGAAGCTATCATCTACATACACCCTCAGAAAATGACAACTGCATTATAATTAGGTCCCTAAAATAAGATCACTTGAATATGCTGTAATCAAGCAGGAACAGAAATAGAAATATAAACCAGGAGACTTGCTATAGGCAAGAAGTGTTTTCTGGAATTTTACTTAATGAACTACTGAATGGCTGCTTAAAAAGAAAATTCTTTAAAAAGATTTTTTTTTTTCTGTTTTGAGATGGTGCCTTTTTTGTCCCCCACACATTCAGAAGTCTGCATGCCTTGAGGAACTCCATCAGTGGGTTCTGCTTTCTTATCTAAAATGTCCTTAAGGATCACGATACAGGACAGACTCGCTTGTGCTGTTTAAGGTAACTGTTTTATTTCTTCCTTAGGAAGTATATTACACTATTTTTTCCTTACTGTTGTAAGATATTATTTACCTTGACAAATGTGAGTTTGCAAATGCAAACACTGCTTTTGGTATTTCTAATGGTTACTTCTCCATAATGCTCTATCCATCTCCTCCCGCTGAGAATGTTGTGTATGCACGTGGTGACTTTGTTCCACACATAGCAATCTCCATACCTAGTGAAGAATACAACACGGATTAATGTCAGTGAAGGTCACATATATACATTACTGTTTCTAACGAGAATATTCTTTGGTGAAAGCTTCCTTTTCTCTCAGTTTCCTCTCATTTCTTTGTTGAAAGTTTCCATGTGGTCAAGGATGTTTATGACATGACTCATTCATTTAAGGAGCATTTCAGTGCTTTCTATGGGCCAGATGGTAAAGCTACCAAGTTGAGTAGGGCCTGCTCTCCTGGAGCCAACAGTATGGTAGGGGTAGATGAACATGTCAACAAATACTCATGAGGAAGCGTCATGAGAACACAGAAGGGGGAGTCCTTAAGCCTTAGATCTGCCTTGAATGCGGGGTGAAGGCTTGCCAGAGGAGGCTGGGTTTGGTCTAAGCTTGGAGGATGGATAGGAGGGCACTACAGGTTGGGGAAAAGCATCAGAAGCCAGAAGAGCATGACGCACCTGGGGACCCCTGAGTGGTGTGCTACAGGTGAGTGGGTGTGGTGAGAAGCAAGGCTGGAAAGGTTTGATGCGGCAGAGCAGGCAAGGCCTTCAATGACATACCAGTGAGTCTGGATTGACCCTGCAGGCAACAGGCCATGGTGGGAGGATTCGAGGGAGGAGAGAGGAATGGTAGGGCATGCATTTATGCAAGATTACTCTGAGAACATTGTTTCATACTTCGAGGTAAGACCAAAGGTGTGAATAATTCTTTGGGAAAAGATTGATGAGAATAATTAAGACAGCACATATCTAATGCAAATTCTGGGGAGTAACGTTACAGAATTTCTGCCAAGGAACGAGATGACATAGCTTCAGATCACATGTACACGTTGTGTATATTTTAAAATAAAATGTTATTTCAAGATAAAATAAAATGATTCTAAGTTTCTAAAAAGTTTATGAGTTGGTATGATGTAGGCACTGTATATGACTGGGAACATTCTTTCTTTCTCACAAATTTGCAAATAGTGAAAGTTTATTTTGTGGTCCTGGGAATTCCCCTCCTCCCTCTCTCCACCTTTCTCCATATCCAATCTACCAGAAAATTCTCTCATTCAAATAGACAAAAACCAAACCAAACCAAATGAACCAAATGAAGACAGAAACAAAACCAATCAAGCCTTTGGCCTCAATGAAAACTTCAATTAATTTAACAAGATTTATAGACTATATCCTTTGGAAAACAACCATATAAGGATTCCATCACTCTTCCTTAATGAAATGACTTAGAAATGAAAAATAGTCCCTGAATCTAAGATTAACTCAAAAATGATATTATAAATTGTATAGAAAAGAAATGGCTAAAAAAAAGAAACTTCTATATAAAATGCAAACTAACAAGGTGACTGGGACAGGTAGTGACCTGGTGTTGACTGATCAAGGGAGGATGTGCAGAGACAAATAGGAAGCTTTGATACATAGGCTAAAGTTCTCATTTGCTTTTGTGGGATTCCATTCTCAAAACTTCGGCAAAGTTAACAGAAGATTTTGCCATACAGGGAAATGGATCCTTGGCACTTCTAGAGTTTCACATACCCGTTTCTGATTTAGGAAAGCAGATAGGAGACCAAAAGGAAGATGAGAGCAACCTACTTTGGAAGCATGACATTCAGTGTTCCAACAGGCAGGATTTCCATCGACTTCCCCCAGAACTTGTTTTTCCATCTGATATCTAAATAACATAAGCAGAGGACAAGAAATATATACTCCATATCTAATCATTTATTCTATAAAAACTAACTTTTGGGGGCCCGCCTGGTGGTGTAGTGGTTAAGTTTGCACACTCCACTTTGGTGGTCTGGGGTTCACAGGTTTGGATCCCGGGCGCAGACCTAGCACTACTTGTCAAGCCATGTATATGCTTGTGGTGGCATATACATACGCTGTGGTGGCATCCCACATAAAGTAGAGGAGGATTGGCACGGATGTTAGCTCAGGACCAGCCTTCCTCAAGCAAAAAGAGGAAGATGGGCAACAGATGTTAGCTCAGGGCCAATCTTACAAAAAAACACAAAAAACAAACAAACAAAAAACCCCACTAACTTTGTATCACACTTTGCATTTTACAAAGAACCTTTGTAATCACAATTGACTCTATACTGTTGATTTAACATAAGTGCCTAAGGACAGCCAAAGGTGAAAAGATTAACTGTGAACCAAAAACATCTACTATCTATGTTTCTCCATAATACATGCTCCATGTTTGTTTTCAACTAATAAAACTGGGAAAAGCCTGGAATAATATGTGTGTGTATTAACATACACATATACTCTACTATGCTTTAATGTCTAGATAAATGTTGTTATAAATTTTAACTAAATGGTGGAAATAGTTAACATATATATAAAAAATGAGGTATATAGTAAAAATAATTTCAGTATGGCAATATCACTGATTTATATATACATTTATTTTAAGAGTTATATGTATGATTTGGGAGAAGAGTACAAAAATAAAATTTCTAAATACAGATTGGTAAGATTTATGAGAAAGTTGGATTAACTTTAACATGTTCCTACATTGTTAAGATATGGCCCAGGGCCCAGCATTTTATCTCACATGATGGCTTCACGTTTTACTTGTGGAAACTCAGGCTTACCTGTGAATTCATAATAACCACCTGGTCCCACTTCGATGATCTAAGGGAGCTTAGTGCTGTCTCCACAAAATTTCTGACTCTTTGTTATGAGCAAGAAATATTTATTTTCTTATTTTGCAATACAGTACAGTTGCAATGTTCCATCATTTCGTGTGTTTTCAGATTGAGGAAGTGCATATGAAAAGAGTCATTCTGTGCACAATGAAGCACCCTTCCAAACATGAAGGAACTATTTATACTTAATGGTCAAATTTACATATATATATATATATTTTCTTTTTCTTTTTCTTTCTAAAGGGGTTTTGAAATGTTTTATTTTAGGTGAGTTTGTAACACATTCTGATGGAACAATGGGCACAGATTAGAGACTTCAATCCAAACTACTAAACCTCAATGAGTTAAAGACCAGAAATCACTGCAATGTTTATATATCTAAATAGACTGTGACCACAGACGATGCACTGTGGAGACTTCCTTGAGGATTAAGATCTCTTTGCACACCCTCACAAAGCAAGAAGGCAGCAGATATAACCTTTTGTATGTTAGAGATGCAGACAATGAGGCACAATGAGGTAAAGTGATAGCCCAGAGCTGACACAGTCAGCAAGGACCTCTGCGGTCCCACAGGGCTTTGCTTCCTAGATAAACAATCTCATCTCCTAGATGACATGGTTTCATATTTAAACCAAGAAATCTAATTTCTCAAACTGAACTCTGCACCAATTACCAACATTCTCTGAGTTGCAAAGTTAGAAATCTAAACTGAGTACAATGTACCTCTGGAAACTAGAAATTGTTTTATAGTTGTATCTAGACTATATAGTCATCAATTGGATTTTTAAGTTGTAACTGAGATACAAACCTTGCCAAAACACAAAATTCTTGGATTCACAGTGACAAGCAGAAATGGGTGGATGATGGCTAACCTGGTAATCAAAAACAAAAAAAGAAGGCAATGACATCAGTGTTAAAATTTCCATAAACAATAATTTTTTTTACAACATATATTCGCTACTTCCAAAGAAAAACTACTCAACTCATCTATCTCTATTAGTGAATTATTCTCAAAATGTATAAGCAAATTACTGAATCTTTAACTTTTAAGACTTCATGCTTAAACACAGAGAACTTATATGCATCTTAGAGTGGGGAATTATATAGATAAACTAAGTGAGTTTTCTGTTAACTGGCATCATAACTCGCCCTAAACAGAAGTCTATCAAAAAGCTATTTGCCTCATCAGACTGCCTTCCTACTTATGTAGAGACCTCACTGAGTCAGGTGGGACGTACCTGTTCTGAGAAGAAGCGGAACCCTTTGTCCTCTCTAATGCATTCATAAGTCTCCCCAAGGACAGGGTTGAATGGCTTACTTCCTGCTCTGAAATAGGTGGAGCAATATCCTGAAACTGCAAATGCAGCAATAAGAACCTGTTAAAACATTTAAGAAAGGAAAATAATATAGGAGAGACTATTTCCAGGTCTGTTTGTCCCTTATTCCTCTAGATTTTACACATCCCCATCAGCAGGTGCTGATTTGATGGCATCTGCATTTTCTATTATTTGCACTTGCTCTTCATAAACTTACAGGGGAAAAAATAAATGAAAATGAAGTTAAACTCTTTACATGGGAACAAGCAGGCAATTAGGCCAAGTATTCTTCACTCATCTGTCCATTCAATTTCCTGAGTGTCACAGAGTTCTTTTTTTTTTTTTTTTTTTGGTGTGGAAGATTGTCCCTGAGCTAACATCTGTGCCAGTCTTCACCTATATTCTAAGTGGGACACTGCCACAGCATAGCCTGATGAGTGGTGTGTAGGTCTGCACCCAGGATCTGAGCCTGTGAATCCCGGGCCGCTAAAGTGGAGTGTGTGAATTTAACCACTATGCCACCAGGCCAGCCCCCAGAGTTCAATTTTTGAAAACCAGTTTCCAGTTTAAGCCATTTGCAAAATCTTAACACCATGTGCAGAAGGATGGTGGCCACTGGTGCTTCTCAGAGGGCAGGTCAAGTTTTCCACAGTCATGTGGCAGAGAGGCCAGGGCAAAACACAAACAGGAGGTTACTTTCTCAGATCCAAGTTCCTGAACAAATGGGCTCTCTTGGCATTCAGGAAAAGCTGAGAAAGCAAGGCCAGACATGCCTTAAACCTGTAAGGACTGTGACATCTTTCCATCCTAACTTCAGAAACACTCTAAACCAAGCATAAGCCACAATGTGTGTATTTTCCAGTAGAATTTATGCAAATAGACCGATTCCTCTCTTACCTATGCAGAGAGAATGTTATGCAAAGACCAAATATGCTACCATAATGAATTCTGCCTTAGCCCAGGTCTAGGGCTGACAAATCCAGGAAAAGCACTGCTCTGTTATTTATTACCATGCGCTCATAGGGGTCGTCGGTTTCTGAAGCCTTGTCCAGAAGCTCACTGTATTCAATCTCCTCGCAGAGATGCTGCAGAGTGTTCAGTGGCTCGTTTAGCTCCACAGGCATAGAGACTTTAGATAGATCTTTACCAATGTTGTTCCTCAAGATATTCCAGAGGTTAATGTTACTGGTGTCCGGACAGGGAGCTGGCAGGCATGTCCGACGTCCGTTTCGGAAGGCCCCTCCCGTAAGCTCCCCATTCAAGACTGAAAGCAGGAGAAAGATGAGATCACAATAAAAGATACTTTGCTTTTCTGATTTCATAAATCCCGGGATGGAAATAACTTTCCAATAATTCCGACTGTGATACATTTCTCAAGCCTTCATCATACGCTCTCAAGAATTATTTCCATACAAGGTTGCTAATAAATGAACAAAACACGAGTGTACAGTTTTTAAACAAGGTGTTAAATATACTCAAATATAGTTCAAGAAAAAACAAGTCAAATTTTAAAAAATTAAACATATTTAATAAGAAAGACTCAAACTTTTGGTTTGAGCAAGAAGTAAAACTTTTTCACTTAACCATCTACCTAACAGATTTTTCAACCATTACCTCAACAGACTATACAAATACAAAATCTATTGAACAATCAGCTGTAAAAGGAACAATGAGTGGGGGGGAAATGATCGTTCATTGAATCACCAGCCTTGTGATTCGGCATGTAGATAGAACCACCTGGAAGCTCAAAGGATGCATACTTTGCCGAGAAATGTTGTCTGCGACACTGGTGTTGTCTTCAGATATATTATCACTCACATCGCTGATGTAAGACTCATCATCTGAAGCCTAAGACAGGAAAGAACATAGAAAGGATCGGAATTCTTGTTCAGTCTTAACTTCAGAAAATCAGAGGATTAAAAATAACAAGATATTGCCCAATGAGAAGCAGAGGTCATGGTGGGAAATGTATTTGGCCTATGTCCAATGAACACCTGAGGGTCTTCCATGAGCCAGAATACAGGGTTGCTTGAAAGCAGCTCTTCTCTTTAAATAGCTCCCTGTCTTAGTTGGGCTGGGAGGCTGGGGGAGGCTTGTACATATCTAGAAATATTTCACTACAACACAGTAAGAACATGCAAAAAAGGAGGCCCTATGACTCTCCCTAGAGAGTCAAGAGAGGCTGCCCAGAGGAAGTAATGTTTGAAGTGGGGATTGGAGAAGTTGTTAAAAGGGGGGAGAAGCAGAGGAAGAAGAGAGTGTGCAAAGGCAAGGACCAAGAGAGAAACATTCATTCCTGGAAAAGTAAGAAGTCGAGTGGCTGTGGCAGAGGGTAGGGTTAACAAGAAGAGGGTCTGACTGTGAAGGGCTTTTCACGTCAGCGTAAAGGGTTCACGTATAATACTGTGAGTTATTAAATGCAAGGGAATGATAGAGTCATCTTTAGTTTTCAGGAAGACACTTGACAGCTTTCCCTAAGGAGGCCAGATAATAAGACACTGCATAGATGCGGGTAAGAAATACTGACAGCTTAGATTAAGATGGCCACAGTGAGGACCCAGAGGTAAGGCTACTTTGAGATTCACAACTGAAGTGTAACGGATAAAATCTGGCAGATTACTTGGGTGAGTGGGATGATGATTTGGGGATAGAGAGAAATCAAGAATTAAGCCACTCTCTACATAAGAAAAACATGGAACTAAAAGGAAACTAAAATTTGTGTGAGAATAAAATTAAGAGGCAACATATGTACTTAGAAATGGAGCAGATAAGAAAACAAAGGAGCATGGTAGAGCCATTCAGAGAAAGGGGAGAAACGAATGTCTCTGCAGGCAAGAAAGCTGTTGATACTCATTTACTTTCTTCAAAACGGAACTAGCGCTATATTTTTTTCTGAACATAAAAACAAAACATTCTTATCGTAGCAAATTAGAAATTAGATGAGGGTAAACAGATGATATAAAAATCATCCATAATCCCATCATCTAAAGAAGATCACTTTTAACATTCGGTGCATGTTACTCCCAGTTTCAAAACATCTATACAAAAACATTGATACATCTGTCTTTAGATATTGAAAAAGGGGATGAGTTTACATATTTTTTTTATAGTGTTCTGAATATATTTCCATTCTAATAAATATAGCTCTTCATCTTTATTTGGGATGGCAACATACTTCATTAGACAGTTAGAACCAAGGAATTTAACCAGCATTTAAGTGGTTTCGGACTTTTTATTATAATAGATAATACTTGGATGAACATCTTTGTAAACATATTTCTGTGAATCTGTCTGGAAATTTCATTAAGATTTATTCCTAGAAGTGAAACTGCTCAGTCACATGGGTGACTTTTGGCTTTAGTCCCATCTTGGCAAGTTGTTCTCTTGAAAGACTGCATTAATTTGTTCTCAGCAGCAGTAAATGAAAGCATCCATCTCTCCACACCCACTTATACACTAAATACTATCAATGCTTTTTGATATCTATCTACCTAACATACATAAAAGACCTGTTTTTAAAGTCTGAATTTCAAATTTTGTGAATTTTTTTATCTTTCACACATTTTTCAGTTCATCATAGAGGTTACATTTTTTCTCAGTTTGCAATTTATTTTTTAACATTGTTTATGTGATTTTTTGAGGCCATGTTAAAGTCTTAAATTTGTATGTAACAAAAACAATCAGTCTTTGCCTTTAAGTTTTCTGTATTTATGGTTGATGGTTTTAAAATTAGAGTTGACAGGCGCCAGCCCAGTGGCGCAGCGGTTAAGTTCACATGCTCCACTTCTCAGCGGCCCGGGGTTTGCCAGTTCGGATCCCAGGTGTGGACATGGCACCACTTGGCACTCCATGCTGTGGTAGGCGTCCCACATATAAAGTGGAGGAAGATGGGCACCGATGTTAGCTCAGCGCCAGGCTTCCTCAGCAAAAAGAGGAGGATTGGCAGTAGTTAGCTCAGGGCTAATCTTCCTCAAAAATAAATAAATAAAATTAGAGTTGACGAAAGCTCACATATCTAGGGAGAATAGAGCACTGCAGAGAATGACTGTGGGCATAAATAAGCAATGGTAGTTTTGCTTCTGCACACTCAGCAAGTCTATAAGATGGTAAATTGAGAATCAAGTCTTTTTCTTATTCATATTTTCCCACTGCCACTGGCTTCCGGTTCCCATCGACCGCAACAAACCTGCTGGTTAAACCATCAGACTCATGAAACCCACCTTCTTGAGCTTGAAAGAAAAAAAGTAAATCAAACTATTTCATGTGATTTCTCTGAGAAAAGCTAATCACACCCAATTAAGTTAGAGGAGATGTATGCCTGCTCAAACCAAATTCATGTTGCATGCATGTATATTGTTTGAATGTTTGCTGAGAAAGAGTCATGTTTATTCTACAAAAAGCTATCAACAGTCTACTCCTCTTCAGCTTCTAATCTCTTCCAAACTAATACATGATAGAAATAGTCCAAAATCCATGCACATGTAGAATGGTCCATGTAGAACATAAAAGAATTCTAGTGGCCAATGACAGTGGCCCCTGAGTAAGATCTAGATTATACGTGTGGCCAGTAGCTAAGGCTGGGCAGTCTGGCTGTGGTCTACTCCTGTTATCCTGTATATAAAGTTAAGGCTCTCCAGTATTATAATAGAATAGTTAATATATATTTGTTTTCTCCTCCATGGTCAAGAATTCCCGTGGCCAAATATTTTTATTTAAGGGCTCACGGATTCAAAAGAGTTCAGGAATTTTTTTTTTTTAAATGCAACCAGGCATGTAGCCTTGCAGAAACAAGTTTAAAAGCAGAGGCAAGGACATAGATCATTCTGGAAGCAAGAAGAGCATTTTTTTTAACTTTTAAAAAAAATTTTTTTTGTTTTCTTATCCTATTTAAAGATTTTATTTTTCCTTTTTCTCCCCAAAGCCCCCCAGTACATAGTTGTATATTCTTCGTTGTGGGTCCTTCTAGTTGTGGCATGTGGGATGCTGCCTCAGCGTGGTTTGATGAGCGGTGCCATGTCCGCGCCCAGGATTCAAACCAACGAAACACTGGGCCGCCTGCAGTGGAGCGTGCAAACTTAACCACTCAGCCACGGGGCTGGCTCATGAGAAGAAGAGCATTTTTTAAAGGGACCAAGCATTCATTAAGTTAGGTACCTTGGTAGATGTCACATAAAGAGGATTTTTCTCTCAGTCATGGAAAATGTTAATGTAAGACAGTGAATGCCCAGATGTTTCTCAGATTAATCATGTGTTAAGGTGCTATGAGCATTCCTTCCTTCATTCAGTTAGCAAACATTTATTGAGTACCTGCTCTGGGCTCACCAGAACTGTTCTGGTGCTGGGGACTTAGTGGTGAAATCTCTCCCCTCATGGAAGTTACATTCTAGTACGGGAGACACACAACAGACGAGTGAAATATATGGAATGTATATTTTGTTAGATAATGCTAAGTATTAAGGAAAAAAAATAAAAAGGGAAGAGGAATATGGAAGGTGAGGGGAGAGGAGGAAATGGTAGCTCTAAATTGTAGACAGGCAGCCAGGGTAGGCATCTGCGAAGGTGACTTTTGAGTACACTGAGGCAAGAGAGGGATTTGAACGTGCAGCTCTCTGGAAGTGTTCCAGCCAGGGTGGATGGCAAGTGGAGATGCCCAGTCACCTTTGGCAGCTGTAGTGCAGAATATGCAGCTTGAGCCGCCCCTGCAGCTGCTGCTAGGACTCACATATGTACAGTCAACTAACCAGGTGGGTTTGCCGAGTCTGCTGGGGTGAAGACTTGAGGAGCCTTCTGGGGGCCCTCATGACAAAGGAACTTAAGAGACTCGGGCAGCTGAGGCTGATGCAGTAACAGTCTCAGCTGAAGGAGAGGAATGACTGAGAACATCGTGGGGTCTGCCATGGTCTAGCTTCTTGAAATACTTAAGACTGAGTGTTGTGATAAAGGGAGAAGATTTAGGTAAAAATAGTCATTTTATGAAGACCTGTAAGATAGAGGGCACATGGAAAAGGTATGAAGTTCAGTTCTTTCCAATGTGGGTTGTAGGAGAGAGTCACTTTCCTGGCTTCAGCATGGGACATGGGGTGTCTTTAGCAAATTGACTACTCCAGGAATCACTCCCCTGGCCCCTGGAAGACTCCAGAAGAACAGAGGTTGCAGGAAGCTACAGCTGAGGGCAGAGATCTGATTATAACGGTCTTTGTATGATAGCTAAGGAGTTTAGATAGTTATCCTAAGGACACTGGGGAATAGGGACATAATCAGATTTGCATTTCAGAAAGATTAATCAGGCTCCCCAGTGGAAAATGGATTAGAGGGGGCAAGAAGGCAGGAAAACCGGTTATGGGTTTGACAGGGTGACCTAGGTGGGGAGATGACGGAGGACTGAACTGGATGGCAGCAGGGAAGCTGTGGGAAAATATATGGATCTGAGAGTATTTAGGTGATAGAAGTTACAGAACCCAATGAGAAAATCAGTGTGGGTGGTGGGTGGTAGTAAGGCAGGAGTGAAGGGAAACACTCGGGTATTTGATGTGAATACTTGGGTACAAGAGCACCTGGATAAGCAATATAAGTACGTGTAGGTTTGTGTTTCTTCCTTAGGGGTGTGTGTGTGTGTGTATAGAAGGGGTTTGTTGATTCCTTCATTTTGGACGTGCTGAATTAGAGGTTCTGTGGAGCACCCAGGTGGCAATGTCTCACAGGCAGCTGGTTATGCGGATCCTGACCTGACTCACTCTCTCTTCAGATCTGTTCTCTCTCAGCTTTAAACTTGAATGTCCAAAATGCTGGTCAAATAACCCCACTGAGAGGTCTGATAAACTCACGATGCCTCAAAGAGAATGTAACACCTCCATGTACCCCTGCCCTCTACTTTCTTGTCCCTCCACTAGGTTCACTCTTCCCCAGGGGGTGGCACCATCTTGCTTGGACTTGTGCAATAATCTGCTTCACGTTCTCTTCATTCCTGTATTGTCAGTGTCTGGTGCAAGTGGCATCTGGGTACCCAGTTGGGTGTGCCCCCCAATAAACTTGGAAATAAGGAAATTAGGTTGCTCTCAGAGAGATAGGCTATAAAGTTATCAGATGATGGGCACAGCCCAGATAATGTAGAGTCAAGTTTGATAGGAAACTGATCGAAGAAGGACAAAGGACTGGTCAGCAATGGGAGCTCAGAAAAGGGACAATCAGAAAAGAAAATGCTGGCAGCATGTCTCCAGCATGGTGGTCCCTGCGGGTGCAGAGACTGGCTCACAGACACAAATACCCCATCCGTGTGTCAGAGTATCCCTATGATGGAGACGAAAGCTGGGAGCTATTACACCCTGGCCCCTTCTCCCTTAAGTTAACTCAACTCACGTCTCCTGCTCCCATTCCTTCCTTGCTCACCAAACAACCTCCTCACTAGAATTAAGCTTCCCATGCAGATTTGCCTACAGAGAAAGAGATGCTAATCAGCGAGCATAATTATTTTGTCCATCTGATAGCACCAATTATCACTATGAATAATTAAACCAGTACTCTGGCTTATGAATGGGAATCTGTGAATCTGCTAATGCATGACTTGGGATCTGAGAGGCAGGTGCATGGCTTGGTGTGATAACAAATTCAGTATCTGATACATGAATTCTGTTTTACCTTTCCTCCATTATAAAAATGATATATGTTCATTATTTTTTTCTCTTTTCCATCTAATTTTATCTCTAAAATCACTCATACTTCCAAACATCCAAAAACAACTACTACTAACTGTCAGGATGTTTCCTTCCAATCTATTTTCTATGGATATGGAAATAACATTAGCAACCATTTCATTTCCTTTTTGTTAAATTCAGTACAGATTTGCAATATCAAATGACAAAATTCCTAATCAGCTGTGTGGGAAAGAGTTCTGGCTGCTTCTCCCATGCCAAAAAAATAAATAAATAAAAAAGTCAAAGCACACTTGACTAAATTTCAGTAGAAGAATTAGTTTCTGCAACCTGACCAAGGAAGAGATTCCTTGTTTCTAAGACCTTGCCAAGACGCATGAACACGAAAAGCAATCCAATAAAGCTTTTATGGTAGCCTCCAAAAACCATAATTACCCAACTAGATATGCTAGACGCTATTCTTCAAAGCTCAAATTCATGTCTCTAGCAAAGATGTATACATATACACATATATACATGTATATATATACACATACGTGTGTGTGCACATGTGCAGGCATGAATAGTGATTTTCTGTTTCTCTTGTTCTCTCTATATTTATTAGCTACATAATCAGCTATTTGGTTACTTGAAATATGAATTGTACAAGAAAGTCAAAATAAGCTTGATTCTTTCCTTTTATTCATCAAATTTAAGAGGAATATAAGTTGATGTCCAGAAGTGCTTAGTGCTCAGTAAATGGGAACCAATATAGTTTGCATGCTTTTGGCTTTTTGCTACAATTTGGACACCTTACTATGATGTTAAAAAAAAAAAAGAGTTCCATAGTCTTACTCAAACTCTTTAACTCAAACTCGCAGTCAGAAGTAGTTGGGGTTGACACATCAAGGAACCTTACCTCATTCTCTGATGAGCTTGCAGACAGGAGTACCTCTTGCGCATCGAAGAACTCAGAGACAGACTCTGACATGGACAGGCGGCTCTCATTGGCTACTTGCTGTGACAGGGGGAGATTGACATGGATTTGCTCACCAGCCTACAGAAGAGAGAAGCATACAGTGTAATTGTTATTGGTGTAAAGAATAGCTCTTTGCTCAAATTAGACCGTGATGTACTAGCCAGATTTCTAGAGAAATTCATACCATATGTTAAGAGTGGTGACCACAAGTAATTTTCACTTGCAACTCAGTAATGACCACAATGTAAGTTTCCTTCCGATATGTCTAAAGAATCCAAAAGGCATAGTTGGAGGATGCTGGTACCGTGACTTGATTTTAAATCTACGCTCAATTGATACCAGGTAGAATTTAACAGATTGAGTCCCTATCAACACCCTGAACTGACTGTGGAGTCAAGTTCATTCTCATATACTAGGCCTGTCATTACTAGCTATACTTAACCAGTACACTCAACCTCAAGAAGTATTTGTAGAAACCACTAAAGATATGCTAAGAAAACAATCTGTTAAGACTAATTTTTGAGATAGAATATATAAAAGTCATTTTCCAGTTTGATCATGAATTTTAGCCAATGAAATATATGACTAGACTACTGAACCTTATTCCAACCTGTATTTTTATTCAGTAAGTGATAAATATTGTTTTCCAGGAAGCTATTTAAGTTTCAATAAGAAAAATATGTGAGAAGTATAATATACATATATATATATTCTAGTACACGTTTCAGGTTGAAAAGAAGATTCAAACTGAGAATGTTAACTAATTTTTAAATGATAAAGTTTTAGAAATACTTCTAGATTCTGAGCAGTTGAGTGAGCGCAAGTGTCATCAGAGATCAGGGGACCCATGGAGGTGAATGGACATAGGGTGGGTAACTTCAATCAAAGAGAAGCTGTCTTGGGGTGGCATTTCCTAAGCAGTTAGATGGTAAAACCCTTGCACCTGTAGCTTTCTAGTAAAATGTATGTTTTCTGTGTAAATATGACCTTAGTATTAGTTAAAACTCTCACCTTGTTACATGCATCACTGTATATAAAACCTAATATTACTGTCAAAAAGTGTAAACTCTCATGGCTATAAAATAATAATTTTATAAACAGAATTATACATTTAAGTTCAGATCACGTACTGAATGTTCTCCTATCTTCTTACCATTTCTTCAAATATTCTTCTGAAAAATGGAATAATAATAGCGCCTACCTCAGAGGGCTGTTGAGAGTGTCAAATGAGATAACACATGTGAAATAGCACAATGCCTAGCATATAGTAGCGTTCACTTGACATGTGTTAGTCATTAATTATCATCATCATCAGCAGCAGTAGCTGTAGCAGCACCATTAGTACTATCTTAGCAAGGTCAGGTGGCTTCTCTCCTTAGATAAAGTTCTTTTTTTGTTGCTGAGGAAGATTCACCCTGAGCTAACATCTGTTGCCGATCTTCACCTTTTTGTTTGAGGAAGACTGTCCCTGAGCTAACATCTGTGCCAAACTTCCTCTACTTTGTATGTGGGTTGCTGCCAAAACATGGCCACTAATGAGTGGTGCAGGTCTGCGCCCAGGAATTAAACCTGGGAAGCTGAAGGGGAGAGCACTGAACTTAACCACCAGGCCATGGGGCCACCCCTGAGAGAGGGTTTTTAAAACAAATCTTAAGAAAACTTTTATCTAATGAACATTTCAAACGAAGGTTGAGACAGACAGAGAATTCAAAGCTGGGGTATATATAAAGTAAATATTCAGTGGCATCATGTGAGCACAAGAACAAATAAAAACAGACACTGATCAGGGCTGGCCAGGTGGTGTACTGGTTGGGTTTGTGTGCTCTGCTTCAGTGGCCAGGGGTTCACAGGTTCAGATCCTGGGTGTGGACCTACACATTGCTCATCAGGCCATGCTGTAGGGACATCCCACATACAAAGCAGAGGAAGACTGGCACAGATGTTAGCTCAGGGACAATATTCCTCAAGCAAAAAGAGGAAGATTGGCAACAGATGTTAGCTCAGGGCCAATCTTCCTCACCACACACACACAAAAAAAGTAGACACTGATCACCAAAAATAAATGATGTTAAGCTCAAAGAACACTGAACTATCAGCAACACAAATATTTATGCAGGGACTCTTACTAACAGTGAAAGAACTGTATAAAAATAAACAAAAATATGCAGATTTAGATGCTATAAAATAAGTACTGGACATCTATTAAAAATGAGTCTTACCTCATCGGGGCTAGGAATAATATTTACACTGACAACCTGATCACAAATAATAGATTCTGAATGTATTCTGTTCAACCGACTCCTTAGTTCAGCATTCTGGTTGAGTGCCTTAAAATGACAAAAATCGCACATGTAATTTCAAATTAAGCAAGCACAAAACAGACAAAGCAGACAGGTACACTTTAGACAACAAAGTCTAGGATATTCTTAGCTGTAACTTTTGGAGTCGTCATAGGCCAAAGCCTACTAGTAAGAAGGAAATAAATGGCTCAGAATTAAGGTATTCATTTTTTTGTAATATAAGACTACTACTTAGTAGGTTAGTGGGTTCAAAGAGTTCATGGGTTTCATAAAAATGATTCATGACATTCCCTCTCCCTTAGAGTTGGGCCCATTATCTACAAGTCCCGTCTACCACCAGATATATATTACATTTTACACTCTGGGATAAAACTATTGATTCTTTCATTTTCTTTTGTTTTGGTTTCTGGAGTTTGGGAGCTGTTTCCAAGCCAGATGGTTATCTTAAAAATTATTTGGAAATGGAATGAACAATGAACTGGCTTTATAGTTTATAGAATTATATTTTAGTCTAGTGACAGGAAATAGTTGTACTTTCATTTTCCTGGAGCACATAATTAACACATACGACAGTGTAGCAGAACTAAGTCAAGTGCAGGCCAAAAGGTGCCTTCACTCAGCAATGCAGACATTGAAAAGCATAATGACTGTAGCAGAGAAAGGAAACTAAGTTATCTGCATCACACTACTTTCAACACACTCTAAGTCAGCATCAAATACCATCTGCTATAACAGTTTAGTGTGTGTGGCCAGAAGAGAACAGCTTTACGTAAGATGGTCTCCCTCCCTGGGCCCTGTGGACAAAGGTGCCTGCGTCACACTGATGCACAGGAACATGTTCCACATGCGTGATGTACCTAACTGGAATTACATCAAGTCTCAAGTAAAAGACCGTTGTGAGGACAAGGCCCAGTGAAACGCTGGACAGCTCCTTTCCCTCCCGTTAAAGTCAGCAATTAGTAGATGGAAGTGAACGTTTCAGAGAGTGGAAGATAACATCAAGACTTACGGAAGAGGGCATCTGCCCCGGGGAATGGGGATTCTGCTTTCTTCATATGGAATCAGTGAATACAGTAAACTGACACGTATACAAATACCATAATTATAACTCTGTATCTATTAAAAAATCCAGGATAAACTACTAAGTGGCTAAACTTCACACTTGCATTGAGCAGGGCACAGCTGTTGACCATGGAGCACAGAACACGCTCTCTCTTCAACTCAGCTTTTGCTTTCGGAGGAGAAAATTGTTCACTTGCAGCTTTTGGCTTTTGTTTAAAGTCCTAAGAACCAATTTGTAAAATATGTGTAAACTATAACACACTTGGTCTGGTGGGACGTGAAGCACTGACGGATTAAATGTGGATACAGGGCCCACAGTCATCACATTGGTGGCTAGGAGGAAACATGTGCCCAGTTCTCTGAGAAAATGTGATATGTTAGTTAGAAAAAAGGTGATTGCTGTTTTAGTAAATAAGCCACATGCTTCAAAGGAAGAATCCGCATATCTTTACATTCTGCAAAAGTGCTCAGGATCATTGTTCTTAGAGCAAAATCTCAAACACTTGGAATTTGAAAAAAAAAAAAATACTGTTTTACTCCTATCCTTTGTGACTACTATCTATATGCTTATTTGTTCTTTCATTATTTCTCTGTCCACAGGTATACTGAAAGCTGTCTTAGTTATTGACATAATTGGAACCAGACATGTTTTGCTCTCTTGGAAGTAGAAGGCTTCACGCTAGGTTGTTTGATGGTTTGAATGGCAGAATCACAGCCTTGACCTCAGGGGTTCACACAAACCTCAACTAATGGTTCCTCCAAAGTGACTGCACCTTCTGTTGCCCCTGGAACAGAACTAGCAAAACAACCCCACAGAGACTTGAGGGCAAGGACAAGTAATGGCTTTCCTCAGGGTGAGAGTTATAAAAACAAGTTTGCCATTTATAAGAAAAGCTGTAGAACGGTTTCCTCCGGACATTTAATTCTTGTTTAAGCTCTCATCTCGTCCAGTATTCATGAAATGTGGTCCTGCCTACAGGTGTGTGCAAAGGCATACTAGGTAACCTCTAGCCATTGATATCAACAGGGAATGAGCTAAAAGTTTAAAAGGAATATTTTATTAATAATATATATGCGGTGGTAGAAAAAAGGTGTTACATAGCACAAAAAAGCATGGAAATAAATACTTTCCAAACTTGGGCAACCAGAGTGGCAGAAAGTGTCAGCAGACGACTGAGCATGCAGCAGCCCGTTTCTGCACGTCTTACCAGGGCGGCCCCTCTTTTTGCTTTGATCCTACAGACTGTTTCTGAAGTTTGCTACAACCCAGTGCTACAAGCTTTGTGGTGCAGTGCTCTCAGGCAGTGCTCAGGACCACATTTATTATTTCCCTCCCTGAAACTCAACTATTTTCTCTGTAATAATATCATGAAAGCATCCTTGGGAACACTGAAGAATATCGGTGTTTTCAGTGAAACGATGCTGTTTGTGATAATTACCATGGAAGAGCCCAGATAGTGGCAGAAACAACATACAGAGTGCACCCAAGGAGCATGAACAGTGGCAAAGCAAGGAAAAAGGAGGCAGGTCACCAGCCACTCGTGCCAGCCAACGAGCAAGAAAAGCTATGGCAACGTGTCAGAAATGACACTGGTCTATCACTAGTGAGCTCGATCTGCATTAAAAACTCTCCACAAGGTATGCTCGTTTCTCCAGCGCCTCGTGTCCCTCATATACATTCAGGTCTAATATATTCAAGAAACACAAACTTCCGTCCCAGTCTATAAAAGTTACCATCTGAAGATCTGAGCCAGAATCACTTCCCAAATCCCCACCTCCTTGGCTATTAACTTGCGTTCATCCACCCAGGCAGACAACGGGTGAGAATTTATGTTAGACTGGGTGAGACTCGGGCATATATATATTACTAAATGGAACTGTGGGCTCTGGGAAGGAAACACGGAAGGAAGCCTGATGGCCAGAGGAGGATATGAAACCTATGGCAAGATGGAATCATCAGAGACTTAAACCCTTTGGAGAAAAGCAAAACTGGTTCCAAAGGAGTGAGAGAATGAGCATGGAAATGGTCAAAGCTAGAGCTATGAAGAACCAAATCCTGGGTATCTCTTAAAAATCACCCTGTTTTTTGATTTTAAAATAAATACATACTATTATAGTATATTTGGAAAATGCAAAAAGTAGAAAAATATTTTTAAAAATTCATACCTTACTATCCTATCAACCAACTGTTGGTAGCTTGGTATATTTCTTTATAGTTTTTTTGGGTATGCATTTTTCACACTATTTAATGAGTGCATACTTTACATCCTGTGTCTGCCACTTATTCTTTGCACAGAAACATTTATTTTATGCTGCAAAATCCTTAAAAATATGATTTTAATCGTTGAATAATAAGCGATTATTTCCTATTATTGAGCACTTACGCTGTTACTGATCTTTACTAAAATAAATAAAGCTGCCATGAATGTTTATGTGCATAATGGTTTTCTATATTCAGCATTTCTTCCTCTGACTAGACATATCAGCCATGGACCAAAGGGTCAAAGGATAAAATATTTTTAAGGCTTTAATAAATATTGCCAAATTATGTTCAAAATGACATCAATTTGAATTTACTGGATAGCTAAAAATAGATGTAAAGGATTCTATGAAGAATATCTTTGTACAGAACAAATTTGGCCAAGTGTCAGGGCACTATGGAATTCAGGAACAAACAAATACACTTGGAACTTTCATCCCAACACTGAATATTTATTTTGGATATGTGAACTGCTGTGGGTAGGAGGGATGGTAAGTACTATGATTGGGATTTTAATTATGCTACTGAGTACCTTCAGCCAATTTTTTGCTGACATTCCCAAACATATCACACTTCGTTGATTCTAAGATGCACATTTTCTCGCACATTTAACACTTGTGAAGCACTGTGTCAGTTTAATTGACAGCAGTTACTTTCTTTCTTAGTAATGTGCAAAATTGTGGTACATCTAACAATGGATGGTGCATTGATTTAATGAAATATAGTAATTCTAGCTGGAGTACAAGAGTCATATTCTGCTGCTCACATTTGTACGGACCCAATATCCACTGCATTTAGCACAAGCTGTGCACAAATTCTGGGGCTTAAAATCAAACTAGTAACAGTGACAAAGTGTAATGTATTCAAGACAGACTCAAGTCAAGTGGAATCTTTTATCATCAATAGTAATCCGGGATGCTAGGTTACTGTAGTCTTATATACTATTTGATTTCCGTGTTCAGGGTACTACATGAAATGGGATGTGAAATTATAGCTGTTGTGAAATAAAGTCATTCATAAAGGAATAGATGCCACATAAAATGCCTTGTCCTATAGGCTCAAATCCAACATCTATGCTGCTTCTCAGGTGTGAAAGTTACTTTTAAAGTTTCATGGAGGTAAAATAACAGAATTATGTGTGTGTTTGTGTACATATAGATCAGGGAAGAAGTATCACTTTAGAAGAGGAATTCATTATACTGTTCAGTTGCAAATTATTACATGCCCAAGGCAGGTAACAATTTATGCTGAACATGTAGTGAAGAATGCTAATTTCATCTATTTTATATGCTGTGTGCCTTCTAAAAGGATGATGGAATTTGTCAAGTTAACATATTTAAAAGCTTTATTGAAAAGCAGCATTTTAACCATTAGACATATATCAAACATGACATACAAAATTAAAAAATGTGCTTCAAAAATGTTAGCTAATTTAAGAAGTTATTTAAACACAATCTCTCTCTCCTTCCCTCTCTGGGGGGCCACTCAACTTGGTAACCAGTCATAAAAAAAATCTGAGGTTTTAACTGATGACACTTGAATATGGACCAAAGATGTCTTTAGGCTACCTGAAATCACACTATAAGGTGAAGTTATATTAATATAAAAAGATACGCAGAACAATTGTCTCAATGGACTCAAGCTATTTAGTGTCTTGTTCAATCCCAAGTGCTATACTAAAAGAGGGAAAATGAAAATAGAGTTGGCCAACCGCTCCATCAGTTAACTGTTTTCCATCTTCAGCATCTCCTTATCTGCTGGTTCCTTCCCCTCATGATACAAACGTGCTGAGATGACTGGAAATTCCAAGGTTGACTTTCAGTCCATGTATCGTTTGCTGCTAGATTAGATTCTGTTAACCTTTTCCTGCTTGTGACTATCTAAACTCTTTACCCTTGATCTCAATAGTCATCGCTTTCTAAATTCTTCCGCTGCTTCCCCTGAGTCTCCATTAAAGGATCTTTATTTTTTTTTAAGCCTTTCCTTTAAATATCAACGCTCTCAATAGCAGTACATTGACCCTCTTTTATTCTGATTGAAAACACAATTTATCAACACCAAAACTTCACCGATATACTGGGGTATCCACATCTTTCTCTCTAGCCCAGACCTCTCTCCTGAGCCCCAGATCTGTATCTTTCATTCTCTGTTGGATGTCCCACAAACACCTCAGTCTCCACAAAAACCACTCATTATTTACCCTTGACAAATCAGCTCCTCTTGTATTTCCTCTCCTGGGGAAAAGAACAATCATTTACCCAGCTATCCAAGTAAACAACCTGGAAAGTAATCTTGACTGTTCCTTGTCTCTCTCTAACATTCAGCTGATCTCCAAGCCATGCTGACTCTCCCTGCTCAGTGTCTTTGAAACCCATCCCCTCCTTCTACCAACCCTGGCACTTCCTTAGTTCAGGCCTGCATTATCTCATATCATAACAGTCTGTCCAACTAGTTTTGCCTTAATTCCATCCATCCTCCATACTGTACCAGAGTAATCTTTCTAATATACAGAAGTATGCAGTAATATTTCCAATTTCTGGCATTTTCACTTATTAGTTAAAATTCTTTAAGGCCTCCCCATCACTGATCGGATAAATCTACTCTTTTGTGTGGTCTGTGATGAGCTGGTTCCCACCTACTGAACTAGCTACTCTTAGATTAATTCTTTGTTCACTTGACTCTTCAACCGCTAGGAACTAACTGCCGTTCTCCAGACACTTCTCTGTTGGTCTAAGCAAGGATAGTGATTCCTTAGAAAGGAGTGAACTGTCAGTAAACTTAAATGCCTAAGCAAAAGCTGTGGTGATTTCAAAAAGAGAGTCCAGCCTCAGCACTGATGGGAATAGATGGCCAGTGAGGGTACAAGTGGTGCAGTGGGAGGGTATGAATAGACACAAGAATTCACATGAGCCAAAATGCTGTGATAATATATAACTGGAAGCACTGAATCTTTTATCATGTTAGCATCAGGTCCTTCCTCATGAGTTACTGCTGTCTACTCAGGCCCATTTCAAGGCTTGATTCCTCTGTGAAGCCTGATCTGTGGCTCTGCTCACAGCTCAGGGCTCTCCATTCTTGACAGAGCCCTGGAAATCAGTACCACCCATGCGCCGCTCTGAATGGACTACAGCATGGTCCATTTAACTGTTTCCTGTATAAATACTGCTTATCTCACTAATCAGATCACGAGCTTCCTGGGAACATGGCCAGGGCTACTTTTTTCTTGGTGTTCCATACTTTGCACTGTACCTAATATACAGTCAGTTGACCGAAATGAACAAATGAAGAAGTGTTTCAAAATTTCTCTTCATCCTCCTTTTTAGTCCCACCTGATGCCTCACCCTGGATCTCTATTTACCATTCTCTGTCTTAGCAGCAAGCAAATAAAAGCAAGCAAGCAAGCAAGAAACACATTTTCTTATTTTTCTTGGTATAAGCTTGTGTTATATTACTAAGCCTCCATCATTAAGTACATCTGAAGGAAACACTGGAACATTTAAGGGGACAAGATGACATGTTTAAAAAGTGACATTTGCTTGTTTACCTAAACATTATTTTGATCTTCTGATTCATGATGCTTTCAGAATAATGATTCAGAAGATCAATTAACATGGACTGAGCGTTCAACAGTTACGTGACATGAGAAGAGTCCAGGGCATCCATTAGAGTGTGCTTATGGAGCAAGCCCTCTGCAGACTGCCACGACAGCTGCTGCTCTCAATGCTCATGCTCCCAAGTCCCCTAGTTCTGCACTGGAAGCAGCATATGCACCTCAACTGACAGTGTTTTATGGTGAATGCAGAAACTGTAGCCCAGATAACAGTACTCAATAACATAAAACTTAATGTTGAAAATAAACTGACAGTTCAGGTACATAAAACATGGTGAGACACTTGAAGTCTAATTTTTAGGAACTGAGGGAGACTATCCAAGCAGGAGCTGATCCACATGGAAAACCACTTACCCAGGATTTGCTTGCTCCATCACTCTGATCCAAGGCACCAGGAAGTGAACAATATTTTATATAAACACTGAGTTCTCATATAAAAATCACATAACAACACTGAATTCTCAAAGGAATTTTTAAAAGTGCATTTATAGACTAATGAAGAAAATATTTCAGAGGAAGAGCTTAGTGTAAGAAAAGCATAAGTGCAGTTTTATAGAATTTTTATTAGAAATTTCAACTTTGATATACATAGGGATTTGATTAGATTGACAAGATTGATATAATATATATTGTAATATATAATACATTTTAAAATATGAAAGTCTAGCTTTAGGGAGCATAACTGAGATAGGAAGAAAATCCTAAGAATGCAAATCAGAAAAAAAAAAAGGTAATACTAATCAGTAATTTTCAACAGATTAAAATATATTGTAAGTGGGAAAAAATATTGTGTGGAAGATCTAGTAGATTTTGTTCTATTTAACATTTGATTGGGTATATTATGGAACATACTTTAGACGTGTAAATCATGGATACACACGTGATTCTTTTTTTAAAACCAGGGATTGCCTTATAAATGACCAGAGAGAGGCATTAAAAGTATTCGATCAGCCAAAATAATAATTATACATTTGTGAGCAAGTTTGGCGGATTTACACTCTTACCTGGACATTTTTTGGAAGAAAAGCAATAAAATTTAATACTGATACTGCAACATCTTGGGAGAATTTCAGATGAATGTGCCACCTCCATTACAGACTGCCTCCATCCCCATCCTTTACCTTACAGGGTTGGGAATGTGTCATGAGCATGAAACACACACTCTCATTTACCTGAGACAGTGACTGTCGGAGCCGAGCCATCTGTGTGCTGTGGCCTTTATTGTGATCCTGCTCAGAAACCATCTGCTTAAGCTTCTCCTTCTCTATAGCTATGCTATTAAATGCAGACTTCAAAAGAGAATGCACTTGGTGGGGGAAAAAAGTGAGAAACAAAGATTAAATGGATCCACAAAGAATATACAAAATTATAAACTTCTCAGCATTTTAACTCATGCATAGACATTTTATGGAAAGATTATGTTACAGTCTAATTAAAAGTCAGCCTCACAATGGAATCTATCAGAATATCTATACACAGAACAAATATGGTAATGGTAATTCATCAGGGTGAAGATTTCAGCATTTTATACCAGACAAACCAACACAGACTTGGAAGCAACATATAAAATATCAATATCAATTCTAAATATCAATATTTAGAAACTAATCTATAATTCCTAGAAGGAAAAGGGAACAAGTTTTACTCTACCATAGTTGATGAGAATATTTGAGCAGTTCTGAGTACCATGAAATCTTATGCAAATCATTTAAAACTATCCAAAAATTATTGCCCAAAAGTGTGCAACCCAAAAAAGAGCATTTCATGAGTCCTGCCAACATAAAACACGTGGCTGACTTTGAAGTTCTAACCAGTTCTCTTTGAGGTAGGAAATGATTTGATCTTAAGAACAGCACTAGCATTACTTTCTCAGCCAGAAACATCTTTATGTCAGAAGTGCTTTCAAAGAGAACAAACTTTCAGTTATAAGATGAATAAGTTCTGGGGATCTAATGTACAGTACGGTGATTATAGTTAATAATACTGTATTATATACTTGAAAGTTGCTAAGAGAGTAGATCCTAAACGTTCTTATCACAAAAAAGGAATGGTCATTATGGGATGTGATGAAAGTGTTAGTTAATGCTATGGTGGTGATCATTTTGCAACATGTAAGTGTATCAAATCAACATGTCATACACCTCAAACTTACACAGTGTTATGTGTCAATTATATCTCAGTAAAGCTGGAAATAAAATAAAATAAAAGCAATAATAAAAACAACCACCCCTCATCTGTGCATACCTAACAACACACATTGGTAAAATATGAGGCAGTCTTTAATTTTGGAATACAAAAGGGTTGAATTTCCAACTCCTATCTTTACAATAACAGCTTCTGTAATACACAAAGTCTTCTAAAATAGGGATTTTCTTATTTGAGAAAGGTTATTTTCTAAAGAAATAGAAATTTTTAACACAAAACAGTGGCCTGAATTAAAGGGGAAAAATGGCGGGATCACAAGGGACTCACAATCCATTGATTTATATGTTACATTCCAGGCATCATCAATTTAAAGGTAATAACTTGATAGCTGAAATACATTAACCCCACTGGCAGCTCTAAAAGTGGACTCTCACTCATTTGAAACTCTATAATTCTTTCTAAAGAGTTCACTCAATAATCACAGAAAAGCCCTTTTTTTCCTAGCACAGTTGAAAAGAAAATATGTTGTTTCAAAAGAGGCTTTAAAATTCTGTTGAAACTTGGATTTCCTGAAAGCCTCAGGATTGCAACCAAATACACAAAGCTTTCCTGGGGCTGCCTTAAAGCGATCCATCTCCCTCTTGAAGCTGTGCTATACTTTCCTCACACATTTGTTCTCTCATTCTACCTGCTCATACAATCCCGCCACCCCATTAGAAGTAAACATTACTGGCCACAAGTCTATGCTGTTATATAAACAAAATAACATTGCTCCAGTCTGATGACATAGTTAGCACTCAGCTAAGAAATTTAATAAAAATGTATTAGGAGTAAAATAGCAGATGAAAGACATTTAGCCTTACAGAATCTCAATGGAGAAATCTATTAAAAAAAAAGGGAAGATGATTTAGCTTAATCGTTTTAGGACTATGGAATTAAAGAAATATCTGATAGCAAATATCTTTGCTGATGGTTGAGAGTATAAATTTTGTTGACTCCCCAGAGATGCCCTCAGTGTGCGCCCCTTCTTTTCCTGAGCTGCCAGGCTTTTGAGAATTATGGGGAACACTTGAGATGTTCTATTTATCATGCATTTTCAAGAATATTTTATAACCTATTACCAGCAGCCTCAGGGAAAATAAACTTGATTACTTTGTAATAAGGTGTTAGTGACTGAAAACAACATAATGTATACTTTTCTTGAAGAGATTATGCATTTTAAAAGACAATGCCTGGGAAAGTACTATCTTAAGTCAAAAAATGAATTTGAGCGTCTGAAATTTAAATACTATAGCAATAGGTTGGGGGGGGGGGAGTTAATTTGGGAGCTGAGGCTCTTCCTGGTAAACAGAGATAGGACTGCTCAGTCCACCTACGCTCTACTATCTTACTTCTTATTTGTTTTGCCCTACTCTCTGTGGCTGATGACAACTGAGCTTATGCAAAACATCTTACTGAAAATTTAACATTAAAAAGACTCCAAGGTGGGGTTGATTTCCCCTCCCCTCAAATCTGGGCTGGCCTGTGAAGCTCTGACCAGTAGAGTGCAGTGGAAGGGACACTGCATCAATTCTAGAGCTGACCTTGGACAAGACCAGCAGCTTCCAGTGCTGGGCATATGGGTGAAGTCACCTGGAACATTTTAGCCCAGCCTAGCCTCCAGCTGATTACCACTGAGTGAGCCCAGTCAACGCCACGTGGTGCAGAACTGCCTACCTGAGCCCTGTCTGAACCTCTGACCCAGAAACTGTAACCTACAATCGATGAAGTGTTGTTCAATAGAAACAGAGAAAGATTCAAACAGAATCTGTTTCTTTTTTTCCTTGCTAAGCATAACCCACAAGTATGTATTAAATGATAACTAAAAGATACTGAAAAAAGATGTTGAATAGTAGCGTCTGCTGACCTGCCTACGATAACTCTTTTGTCTTTCTTCCTTCCTCCCCGCTCAATGACACTTTCTTTATTCGGTCAAAACTGTAAACCTATGATGTGTGTTCTCCCAAGAGGCAGGCATCATATCCTGTGGTGTTTTGTATACAGAACTCCAAATAGATTATAAAACATTTAATCTTTCTACCATGACCCCTAGATAAGGATAAAAGGGTAAATGGCAACCTCGCATCAAAGAAGGGAGCTTCTCTAAAGGGCACGTGATATTTGTTGTTACCTTTCTGTGCAATTAGACAAAATTCTTCTTGAAGCTTTGTATAATCCGTTGAACTTTCCAGAGGGTCAGTGAGGTGGCTAGGGGGAGTCTGAAATTCAATATCTGCACAAAGGTTGGGGTTGGAGGAATGCAAGCGGACTGGTGACATGGTAGCACTGAAAGGAACCTGAAAGGGGGAGATACAAATTATTAAAGAGCAACAGTACATTGTTCCACATTCTCTTACATAGAAAAGACCTCTTCCCTTCTTCAAAATAATAGATTCCTGTCTAATGACACACTTGGGGACACCCAGTGCTCTTATTTTGCAGGCAGTTGGGGTGGGAAGGAGTCTCATTTCTCATAGTTGACTTAGTACTACACTGATTCACTGGTATCTCACTGTCACAGGCAGAGACGACTACAGAATGACAGGACGAAAAGGCGTAATCCCAGATAAGCTTCAGCTCTCAACCCACAGTTGTATTTAAAAAATTACTGGCAGAAAACAGTAATTGGAACTGCGACGTAGCTGACCTTCTCTTACAAAGTCTGGGTACTCGTGTCAGAGGACTTTTTATGCTCAGTTCTTTCTGAGCCTGGAGCAGGAACTTACAGAACAGGTGAAAATTCAAGAGGTGTATATGCAGAAAGACTCACTTGCTCCGTGGCCATTAGATAAAACATAAAGTTTAACTGTACATATAATAATGGCTTAAGAGACTCGTGGTTAAATTTGAAATTGATTTATTAAAATATATTTGTAAATGAAATATATATTATATAAATTACTATAGTTTACCTTTGCATGTTACATGCAACTCTGTTACATATATGAACATGGCTTATAAACTGGCCAATACTGAAAATCATTAACTAAAAATAGTCATATTACTATAGGTTTTCCCAAATGGCTAAAGCTACTTACTTGCCCAGGATGGATCTGGGCTAGGCTTGTGATGGGTGGAGGCAAAGCACCTTTCCCATTACAAATGCTGTCAGCCAAACATTCTTGGAAAAGGAGAATACCAATTCCTCTTGTAAATCAGATCACCAGTAACCGCCCCTAATTCCTACTGCACAGATTTTCATTCAATTACCTTCAAGAATCAGATTCTTAGACTCCTCCACAAGGTGAATTTTGTATAAATTAAAGGATAATTCACACCCTCTGTCTAACAAGAAATATGCTGTAGGAGAAAGGAACCAATATCTCGTCTGTTGTATATGTATGTCAGAACCACTTCCTTTTTTTCATTTTTCGATTTAGCTTTAAACTTCATGACAGAAAGAGAGGGGATGGTGGGCGGAGGGAGGCAGGTCCTCCATAGGGACACTGGCTACACTGGGCTGAGAGATGTCAACAGCTTGTTTATCGCATCAGGATCAGAACCCCTAGCTATTCCAGAAAAGAGATACAAAAATGGCAGATAAGCCATCTGAGAAAATGGAGTCCTTGGGCTCAATAATTTGCTGGAATTCTGTCCAGGTAACTTTGTGATAACGATGACTGAAGTCTTTTGGGGATGCCTATAAAGGAACAGGATTTATGTGGAAGAATTCTTGAAGATAGATAAAGGAAACTTCTGACCTTAACTACAGTGATGCTAAATCCAGAAAGAGCAGTCAGCCCATAGCCCTCTAGAAGGGGCACAGAGAATCCATGGAAAGGTTGGTGGAGATGAGGAGGTCATGGGGAGAGACTCTGACTTACAGAAATGGGTAGACCACGGAATTTTTAGAGTTAAGGATCTGGTTTCCCAGTGGAAGGAACTAGAAGAGAACTTTAGAAAAAGAAATGTGGGTGTTTTGTGATTGGGACTGAAATGTGTTGAGGGATAATGGAAAAGGGTTTTATCTGCACTCAGATACCCTCAACACTCTAGAGACCGGCATGGCATGAGAAAGGGGTCTCTTCTTTGAGTGGGTAGGGAGGCTGGGGGAGAGGTCCCAATGGAGGCCACAGTACAGTAAAGGCCCAGGGAGTCCGGTAAAGACCCAGACTTGTCCCTGAGATAACAGCTTCTCAATTAAAAGTTGGGATTAGACACTGAGAGGAAAAACATGTTACAAATTTTATTTATTTATTTATTTTTGAGGAAGATTAGCCCTGAGCTAACATCTGCCAATCCTCCTCTTTCTGCTGAGGAAGACTGGCCCTGAGCTAACATCCGTGCCCATCTTCCTTCACTTTTTATACGTGGGACACCACCACAGCATGGCTTGCCAAGTGGTGCCATGTCTGCACCCAGGATCCAAACCAGTGAACCCTGGGCTGCCGAAGCCAAATGTGCGCACTTAACCGCTCTGCCACGGGCCGGTCCCTATGTTACAAATTTATATTTTGAACATAATGCAACTGTAGATTGGCAATTAAAACAGTAAAAATAATCTCGTATATAACCTACCGGGAAAGGGATTTGGAATGCTCTATTCAAACTGCAATCAGATAGTTCCTTGGGAAACTGAAAACTAATTTTTATATACTTCTGCCTGAAAATGTTTATACTGATAGCTTTTTTGTTAAAAGAAGTGTACGGAATGAGTTGTTTTAATTGAAGAACTCATGAAATGAAATTGAGAATACAAACTGAAATGTATTAATCTAACTCTAATTGAATATCTCTTCAGCCTGGGGACTTTTATTCATCAATTTGGGTATTGTGGGATTCAAAAACTTAAGCGGTAACTAGGTTCTCTGTCAGTGATGGTTGGAGCGGAAGCTGTCTCCAGCTCTCAATGTTTGTACCCGAGAACCTTCAACACTGGGCGCAGCCTTTACAACCCGCTCAGGAAAGAAAGCCGAGGCTTCCTGAAATGTTGTGACAGGGAGGAAGGCTGATCCCGGAACATTCTGGTACCAATAACTGCAGTTTGGAATGGGGATGTTAGGAGATGCTTTAACACCTGTCTATAAAGAAGTCAAAAGTGAAGCGGATTGACAGTGGAACTACTGGCACTGAAATTTAGCAACTGTAACATGAAGGAAAAAGAGAGCACACAACAGCAGATCTAAGACAGATACTAAGCGGATACAACTCAGGGAGCCAAGGTCAAAAGTCCCCTGCTGTTCTTACTCTGCATTACCTACTGGGATCCTTGCGTGGAGTACTGATTGCACTGGGACTCTTGGGCTTCTGCCAAGGGAGCGGCCAGTGTTTCCCTCTTTCCAACCCCCAATTCTGTTGGGTCTGGCTGATGTTGCAAGTGAATCATTCTGGGTGCTAGTGCTAATAATCAATAAGAATAAATCTCTGAAACATCTCCTTGGGTGAGCTTTTCTTTGGGAGCAATCTCAGGTGCCTGAGGCACCTGAGTGGGCAAGGAGAACAAGCAACTAGAAGTCATTTGGAAGGATTCTAGGTAAAAAGCAGCTAGCAGGATGGAATAGGTTCAAAATGTGTGGGCTGACTTTACTGTTGGGAAGAGGAAGTACTAGGAATTAAGGGGACCACTGCACTAAAAGAAAGAGGGGAGCCGAGTCACTGGCAACAGGTCACTGAGATGTGGGTGAGGGGGCGAGGGAAGCAGGTGAGGGTGCTGCTAGGTGCTGCTGTGCTCTGGTATGGAGTTAAAGCCATAAATCCCAGAGGGTTTAGAGCACCCATTCCCTCTAGTTATTCCTGAATACATTACTAAATGTTGCCAGCCTTTCTCACTAGATACACTAAGTTATTCTTAACTTCTGTGGTCACAGCTACCCTGGGAGGTGGGCATTGATACTTTCCTCTTTCAAAGCTTTTCCTCTTCTACTCGCAATTTTAAAAAGTCTAAACCCATTCTATTCAAAGAGGTTCTAATCCCAGTTTTATTATATTTGCTATATGTATCTGAAATTAAAAAATAAACACAATCACTTTCCTGCATGCCATCTAGGCAGTATATTATTTGAGAAAACATTAGGATTTTCATAAAATGGTTGATCTTTTCTTTCCATACCGAGATATTGTTCTCTCTCTAATAATCATCTGGATTTCTGAATTTTATAAATGAAAGATTACATTTAAGAATTATTTAACTGATTTTCATGCATCTATTGTCATTATCTGTGACCATGTCAGTGTCATATACTTTATTCACCTGCATCTGGATACATGCCTAAGATATACACTAACCAGGAAATCAATTTTTAAAATTTATTTTCTTTAAATATTCACAAAACTGTGAGTTTAAAAGTCAGTTCCCCAGTAAATTCAAAGTCACTGGTTCATTTCATAATCACAAACAATTCTGTCTTTCAAACAGTCTAGCTGAGCACCCAGACGTAAAGCAAGAGTCAGTCACTAACCATGAGGCAGAAAACCAACAATCCTCACACCAGTCTCCATTCTCCTACAACACAACCAAAACTTTTTCGTATTTTTTCAGCAATTCTAGTCTTAAAATATATTCCACCATTAGCAAGAGCAAGACTAAGGTTAATTCAGGAAACGTTACTGAACAGCCAAAAACCTAACATCCATGATTGCTATGAACTCAGTACCCTGTATTTTAAAAAGTTTATACAATGTTATGATTAAGCAAATATTACGATTTACTTTTATTCAGCAAAGGGTTCCTGTATTTACATATTCTATTTTATATTCCACATGGACGGTTCACTATTCTAAACACCTGCTACTCAATTTTAAATTTTGGTTTATACCCTTATCTATCTCAATACTTCCCTTATCCTCCTAATATCCATCCTATTTTCTCTTAAAAAAAAGCCAAAGCAACCTCCATATATGGATTAAACACCACTTAACTTTGTGATTTTCTCCTTTCTACACTATATTTTCTGATTTTCAGCTTAATATTCTTTCCAGAAAACAATTTTCCCTGTTAAGCCTAATTTGGGTAGCCATTTAGAGATGACATCAAAATTCACCTTTTCTTACCCTCTCATTTCTTTATTCTCACATCCTTTTCAAATAGTCACATTGCTACAAAAAAAAGCACAATTTATGTCTGTAGTGACATGACTTTTCTTAGAAAAACAAAAATCAGTTAGCAAAGGTTCCAATGTCAGTATGGCAAAAAAAATAACAATATCATTTAAGGAAATCCCACACCATAGGGAGCTACACTCAGTTTCACAGCCTTGAATTTACATTACCTCTCACGCTCATAGTCGAATAGAGAACTGGACTATGTAACAGTTTTCCATTGCAAACACGAATGCCCTGGGTGACTCCTGACATGCAAAGACAGCCAGAGAACATGCGAAAGCTATGCCAACACAGGAGTGGGCTACAGATGATGCCATTGCACGCCAGTGGCACCATTAGAACAGGGGAGGTGACACTGGTACACAGTTTCTCATTCTTATTAAACATCCACTTGAGATTGAAATCCACTCACTGTTGTAGCCACTGCTGCCGCTAGCCTCTGCCGGCGCCGACTGGTGCTGAACTGGCCCTTCGCAGATGGCCCTTCCTGACAGTGAATGAAAGAGGAGGGAGGAGAAAACAGGGGATGGGAGAGGAGAGGACAGGATATTGGAGGATGAAAGAAAATCAGACAAAAGAGAGGGAGAGTTTTTAACGGAAGTTGATTTTTCCTAAATCTTAGCATTGAAAAGAGCTCGAAGGGGCATTCATGCTGTGAGAAAAATTTATTATCCTCATCACAGAACACCCAAACACTTAAGTCTACTTGCTGAATATAACTCCCACCCCAAAGGGCGATGGAAAGTTATGAACTGATGAATAGCTTGTGATTTTAAGGTAAAATAAATGTGAATACCGTTTTATTCATGCAATGTCATGGTATATGAAGTCAAAAGGCATTCAATAAGTGGAAGCAAAGAAAAAATAAGTTCAGGAGAAAGTGGTCAAATAAATAATACACAAAGGATAAAACTAACAGGTTGTCATGAGAGCCTCCTGGTGGCCAGGCAGAATTTTTTTTGTTTCTTGCTGGGAGGAAAAAATAAAGGAAGGCTACTGGGAATCTTCAAGTCCCCATTTAGTCCCCTATGATAAAGCTCGCGGGGATTCAACATGAAAAATGTGCTGGGATTTTCAGGTTGAAGCATTTTCCAAGGAGGAAGCTAGTCCTCATAGCATAGGGGGAAAAAAATCTCAATTTCCTCAGAGCGTTGAGACAATGCCTAAAAAAATCACCTATGAAAACGTGAAAGCATGGGTTTCATTTAGTGATGTGCACCCATGCATAAATCAGGAGCAGAATCTTAGAGCTTTCTTTCCTTTTTTCTATTTTTGGAGGACAGGATTAAGGGATGATGATGTTTCCTTCTAACCACTCCACTTTGCCTCCATTTGACAGACCCTGACTCTTCAAGGTTATGAGCATTAATTTCAGTTCTAATTAACTGAGATGTGCTTAGAATCACCTAAATCACCTAACAGTCCAGGCTGAGGAAAAAAAAAAATAGCTCAGCTGCTTTAGTCTTTTGGGAACAACAGAAAAATATTTGAAATTCTTGTATCTCCATTTCTCTTTAAAGTTTCCAAATTACATTCACATTTCTCTTCCTCCATTATAAACCTGCATACATATGTGTATGTGTTTATCATACATACACATACATACATAATCTGTTTTCCACAGAAAGTTTTCTATACAAAATCCCTTTATGCTTAATACAGTAAATAAAAGGAGAAAGGACTTCCTTTTACCCTTCTGTGTAATTTGAATTTATATTGAGAGAGAGGGAACATTTCCGCCCCAGGTTTCTCCTTTACTCAACCCCACCCTTTCGAGACTGTTGAGGGTCTTCACTTAGTGAGTTAATAAAATTGTTTTTGTGGACTAAAAAAAAAAGATCTAGGATGCACATGACTGACATCAGATCACTTATGTGCCGCTCCTGACTTCCTGCTAGTCCTCACTCTCCTCAGTGTCTGCGGAGCTAGTACTTAATTCATGCTATTAGCAACATAAGAAGTCCAACAGCTCTCCTTCTACAGCAGCCCTTATAAAATTATTCTCTTCTTGCCCTCCTCTACCTCTTTTAACACAGCAAAACTATAACTGCATAATGACAATGTTGAGATTTTTATTAGAACAAGAAATTTGAAGTATGGGAGACAAGAAGACTTTTTTCTAAAAGGTCATTCCAGAGTCTTCTAGGGCAACTGTTGCCTTCAATGAGTCACACAATGGATTCCCGAGGCTAGCTTCCCAATGGCTTCAGGAGATATATGGCCATACAGGACCAAAATTTAACCTCCACATTCAAAACAATAGCATAATCTAACCTATGTAAGAACTGGCAATCAAACAGCCAGTATAACATGTTCTTCATGTTTACTTTCCTGAGGTCAATTTTTTAAATGATATATCTTATAATTATTTCAAAATGACAACTACTACAGAATGCTGAATGCATTCAGTGAAACAAGTGTTATAACAACAGCAGTCACCATAACCACCACCACCACCAGACAGGCTAGGTCCCTTCACAAATGGCTAGTGTACTGAAAGTTCCAAGCAAAAGAGAGGCTGAAAAATGAGCCACTCACTACAAAAGCCTCTAAAGTTGGCTGCAACAATGACCATCAGAGAAAGTGGTTCAAGTTGTGAGATGATTATGGGCTCAAGACAAATACTTGGTACCATCAGATGGGATTCCCATGGTCAAGAAACACTGAAAACAGGAAGGAAAAACCTGTGTATTAGGATGGGAAGAGGTGGTGGGTATGTTTAATCTACAGTAAAATGAATGCTATGCCTTTCTGTAGGTAAAATACCAATGAGTAATGACATTTGTTTTGGTCATAGTCATCCCGGGCTGATTGTGTGGTTCCCCAGCCAAGTGTGCAGGTTGAAGAACCTTCTAAGCAACTTCCCAGTAATAGAGGATGAGCATCCTAAGGGATCCTGGAAGGGCTGCGGGTTTGGGTGAGCAGAAAAGGTCCAGGGATGGTACCAAATTCCACAGTGTTCACCCTACAATACCTTTTGTTTTACCAGTCCAAGTGGAAGTGGGGTTTCTCCGAGAACGATTAATAGCTTACTGTCACTCCCAAGTCTCTTTATTTCCCCTTGGGAGTTGGAACTAAATATGCTACTTCTGAAACTTTATTCTTTGAATGTGGGGAGGTGATGATTTCAATTTCCCTCAAAAATAATTAAACCAGAATCACAAGGGACATTTTGTTACTTTTTGGCAAAAAAACCCCAAAGCAAAATAGCATAAATAAAAATGTAAAAGCAAATGACAAACCCCTCAAAGATGCGACAGGAGTATGAATGAAGAATATTTTCCTGTTTTTTGAACAATTTCTTCTGATGACTCAAAGAAATCTTCATAAACTCTCTGCACATCGAAAAGCACAGCCTGTGACTAGGAGGGCTATTCAGAGCAGCATTCTGTTTCCTTCAGAAAAAAACTGAGTGACATGGGGACTCTGGTGGGTCTCATAGCCACAGCAGGGTGGCCAGGGGCATTTAACTCAGACTCATTGAGAGCCAGCCTATTCAAGACAACAGCCGTGAATGGGAATCTGTTCAATGGCATACCTTATAAAAACAAGATCGAATTCATATCTGTCCACAAATGTCTATGTTCTTATGGTGCTGGCCTTCTTCAATTATTTTATTTATAATGGTTCTTTTTCCTGGGGTATGATAACCATAGATACCATGCATAAAAAAAACCAAAACAAAAATAACCACAAAACTAGACAATTGCATGCTCAAAACAAATGAAATGGCCAAAAGCTATTTTACATAATTTTTTTGTGAAGTCATTTGGCAGATTTGTCTCTACAGTATTAATTTTCTGAATAGAAGGGAAAACACACTGAACAAAAGAACACGAAAAATTGTGTTCATAGAATGTGGACATTCTAAATAAAAAAACATGGCTCTTTAGTGCTAAGGAAAATTGATTTTCAAGTACATCAGATTAGGAAAGCAAAGCAACAAAGAGGTTGTTATTTACACATTCAGAATTACAATACAAAGAATGTTATCAATACAATGAGAATTAAAGAATTATTGTTATTTATTTAGAAGACTGAAGAATTCTGAAAAGCCGAAAAGCAAAATTGTAAGTCTAACTCTGATTGTGCAGGGTAAGAGTCCTTCACAAAATACAGCTAGATTGGAGTAGTAGTGATCCTAGTTTAAAGATCTGAAAGTAATATGATTTATGACTTAAGAGGTTTCAGGCATTTACCATATTTCGTATCACTGCAATACAATAACACAAGAGGATCTTAGTTTAAAAATTTAAAACTACTCATTTCAACTAAATAACTTATTTAAAATAAATTTCAAGTAAGTTTATTAGGAGCCATTAAAACTAGTTCAGATTTTAAGCGACTGTTGATGGCCAAATAATATCCATTTTTCATAGAATCATAGAATTTTAGAGTTGAAAGGGAATTCAGAGATTATTAAGTTACCTCCATTACTTTACCTAGGAGCAAACAGAAGCCCAGAAAATTTAACAGAAGTTCATGAGATTATGCTGCCAAGAAATCACAGTGATTAAACTAGAACCCAGGTTTGCTGATTTCTAGTCTATTGCAGCTCTCAACCTTTTATTGACAGATAAAAGTTTGGACAAAGCTAACACATACAAAGCTCCTTTTAAGATCTAGTATATATAAGTGAATGTTCATTACAACCCATTGGATTTTTAGTCTAGATTTGTAAGGCGACTTTTTGTTAAAATACATTTTAATGGTTCAAAGGCCATAATTGAGATGAAAATTCCACTTTGCAGTCATATTAAGTAATTTTAACCTTTCTTTTAAATTCTTTTTACTTATGCCAGAGTAAGAAGAAAGGATTTCCCACTATTTTAGATAACTCAGCCTGAAAAGCACTGGCTTTAAGGCAGTTAAGCTGCTGTAAACTTTTTAACATCCATGAACTGATACATAAAGATGAGTATTTTAAAAGCACATAAAAATATGAATGAAGGAAAAGTCAAGTCTGTACCTGCAGTTGTATTTTTGTATCTTTGCTGACACTTTTTGTTCTCCATCGTCTTGTGACCCGCTTGTCTTTCTTTGAAATATCTACACAGTTAGCCTACATTACACAAATAGTTAAAAGCAACAAAGGATTATTAAGTTCACACAGGTGATACAGACAGAGACAAAGAGAGCGCAGCAAGTTAGTAATCATTGTTAGACATCTTAAGCAAACCAGCCAGGAAAGAAAGGCGTATCTGATGCCTACTGGGCATCAAAAGCAGAGACAAGAACTTAATCATAAAATACGTTTGTCTGCTATACAAAATTAAAACAGGATTATACGTCTTCAGCATTTTTTTCCTATATGAAAAGATGGTAATAATTCTGAGAGTATCTAAGATATCTTCAAAGCTACCATTTCTAATGCAAGAGAAACATGGAAGAATGATTCAGATATTCATTTCTCTAGTTTCTATTTAAATGCAAAATATTTCAAAATAGACATCTTAACACAATGACACCAAGATTGAAAAACATTAAGAATAACTCCAGAATATAAACTAATCTGTTCTGTAGTTATTTCCTTTTAAATGTTACCTCGTATACTCATAGAATAATCCAGTAAAAATTCTGAGTTACTATCTTCAGGTCCATCCACCAGCAGCAGTAATATGTTTACCTGCATGTCAGTAAAATTAGGTGCTGACTGAGTTCTCTGAAGTATTTCCAAATTTTGCAGGAGTTTGCTAAGTTCCACAAGGTTTGACTGGCAGTGTGCAAGATCTAATAAAAATCAGAAATAAAAATCTGTTAGAACTGGGCAGGGAGTGGTGGTGACGGTAACAAAGGGGAGTCAATCCAAATTATGGCACATAAGATTAGGCAGATCCATGTCTATATAATGATGATATTGGCAAATGAAACAAAACGGACCCTTCTCTGGTTTAGAACAGAAAAAGCATTGATTATTACATGATTTCAAAGCCCACTCCTACAAATTAACAGCTATTAGGGTAGAGAGCCATTAAAATCTCAGTGACATTTGTGTGCTCACTCTCCTGCTCAAGTGGCCTTTCTCACATGAGAAGCACAATCGAGGGAACTTCAGCAGTTGGACGGTTTTGTTCTTGGGAACCTGTCTACCTGCTCTTAAAATAGTTCACAGGGTGGCTGCTTGGAATTGGGATGGAGTCAAAGTCAAGTTCAGAAAAATAAGGTACAAAGTCAGACAAACCCATTTATCTCTAATTTAGCTCACTAACAATGTTGCAATGAATGCTTACTTTAAAATCTACTAGAGACGTTACACGAAACAAAACCAAAGACTCTCAAAGTGTGCTCCCTGGCTCAGGGACATCAGCATCACCCGGGCACGAAACTCACTCTGTTTGAATTCATGTTTAGAACAAAGAAATGACTTCATTTTATTTTTAACTTTTTGATGTATTTGAACAAGCAAGAATTTTTAAGATCTGTATCATAAACTGTCTCTCAAAAAACTGACCTTTAGTATGTGAAACTAAATACAACTAAGAATATTGTTATTAGCATCATTTATTCAATTATTAAATATTTAGAACCTGCATCCCAGTTATGTGATAATTTTGCACATGTACTGTTTATAACAAGACTGTAGTAGGGAAAGCCTATAAATTTGTTAAATTATAAAGTGGTTGTTCTTATTTTTGTGGCAGTTGGTGAAAACTTCCCTTTTATTATCTTTGTTTCTCATTGAATTTCAAAGATCTGAATTGTTACAGATATGGTATAGGCAGCAAAATATCGCAGTTAAATATGGATAAAGATTAGCTGGGTCAAACAATTAGTGGAAAAGGGGCTGGTCCCATGGCATAGTGGTTGAGTTCGGCACACTCTGCTTCAGTGGCCCAGGGTTTGTGGGTTCAGATCCTGGGCATGGACCTACACCACTTGTCAGCCATGCTAAGGTGGTGACCCACATAAAAAAATAGAGGAAGAGTGGCATAGATGTTACCTCAGGGCTAATCTTGAAGCAAAAAAAAAAAGAGGAAGATTGGCAGTAGATGTTAGCTCAGGGCAAATCTTCCTCACCAAAATAAATAAATAAATAAATAAAATTGATAGATATAAAATAGAGGGGTAACTGCTAAGAGGGTCTTTACAGAGGACTCAGAATCTCTGCACAGTCCAAGAAAAGCTAGACAGTAGCAATTCATCCTGGGGCCAGGCCACACCCCGGTCCTTCCTCTTAGCAGCATCTGCCTTTGGGTGGAGCCCGGGTGGGCTGTTCAAATGCTACTATTTTTCTTCCAGGGAACTCCTAGCCATCAACAGAGGGAACCACCCAATGGAAGGGGGAAGAAGGGAGTAGATACTGACAAGGCAACAGCCATTCCCTGTCCCTTCATCTCCCCCACAAAGAAAATAAGGTAAAGTGGTTTGAAAGGGTAGGAAATACAGAAGACAAAGGGAAGGAATGAGGAAGTAAAGTACTGAGAAGGAAGCAAGGGGTTAGAGAGAAGAGGAGAGAGTAGACGGCTAGAAAGGACCTCCATTTTAACTTGCTTTTTAAAGAACAATCACATCATAAGCACCCTGCTGGTAGGGACATTGTCTAACATTATCTACCCATTGAGCCTTCTTTCCAGTAAATATTACATTCATACCTTTTAATAATTGTGATTATTCTACCCAACTGGTATATGTAGGTAGCAAAGAAATTTAGAAATGGGGCTTAAAACCTTTTCTAACAGAATGAAAAGAGAACTTTGTGAACAAACTCGATTCAAGGCAAAAGACTCAAAACCAAGAGTCAGGAGATGTTGATTTCCTTTACGTTTCTTGGTGGCAGTTTCCTCACCTGTCAATTGGTGACAGTAATATTTACCTCTCTTACCGTCCTGATTAGAGTAGCAGCTGAGAAGGTAGATGAGAAAATTCTCTGAAAACCAGAAATTGTCTTTATGGCATCTTGATCACACTATGTTGAATCATACTGCTAGGGCCTTAGCTTGGATCAAGCCACACCATTCCTCATCACTTCTATCACTTGAAACATGAAAGAAATGAAATCTCACACAGGATTTCACCGCTTGCCTAAGTGTCTGGTTGCATACAAGGATTATAAAGATTTACCCAACACAATGAAAATATCTTTTAAAAAAGAAATCTCTGGAATTTCATTCAATTAAGATTAAATCAAATTTTAGAAACGGGGAAAAATTATGCTAAGAAAGAACTGCTGAGATAGTTTCTAATAGTGAACAGTTAAAAACTTAAATATCTAGCAGTTTACTTATTTTCCCATCATGCCCTACCTTGTTCCAAAAAGAAACAGGTTGTCCAACTGTGGAATGGTTAAATAAATTAAGGTATATCCAAAGTTATCCACTTATTATTTCATTTAGGGAATTATTTCATTGATTGGGAAGACACTGTGTACCGAGCACAGTTCTAAGCACAGGGAATACAGCAATCAAGTAAGATTCATGGAATTTATGTTCTGGCAAAAAAAAATGTATGCAATAAACAATCTGTATGTTGAACTATTATGTACCCGTATTTAATGATGGCATGTACTGGTATATAAAGATGGCATATAAAATACTAATCTTGTTTCTATGGAAAAAAATGCTCTCCAAGAGTCAAGCAATTCCCTTATATACTTGAGAAGATCTGTATCGATGTAAGTCCACATCTATGAATAGCTAGCTACTTTAAGCATTAGCATTTGAAATCAGATACATTATGGGTTCAAGATGATGTTACATGATGAACTTTTGAAATACAACTAACCTCAATATTGGGGATTCTATGAAATGATCAAGGTAGACCAAAGAAAAAGTGTTGTGGAAGTTTAGGAATGTTGTTTGAGGTCGTCAGAACAGCCTTAAAAGAGAGAGTGGAATCTTTTCTGGTTCAAGAGGATTGATGCAAAGGGCTCAGCAAAACAGGAAGGTGGAGAAGGGCAGGGGGTACCGCAGGTTGGGAAGAACAACCTGTGCAAAGGCATGGACGTGGGACTACGCGAGCATGTTCAGGAAATAGCAAATGAGTTCAGCCAGGCCTCTGGAAGGCATGGTTGAAAGGGTAGGTAGGGCCAGAAAGCTGAAAGCTGGATGTTAAATGCTGGACTAAGCAGTTTGGACTAAAACCCCAGTGCCCAAGGAGAACCACTTGAACAGATTTTTGCACAAAAGCTATTTTAAGAAACATCAGTCTTGAGGGAACATTATGTAATGGACAAAGAAGTGGCTTTGGGCTTAATCAAATATGGGTTGGCTGGGGTCCCAACCTCTCCACCAGGGGCAGCGATACAATCTTGGGCAAATCCTTAACCTCTGTGCAAGTGGGAACAGTAGCAAAACCTACGTCTTATGGCTGAGTGCAGTGGAATAATGCCTGCTAAGTGCTGGCACGGGGCTGCAAACATGTTCAAGAACAGTAATTTGCCATGAGCCTCTGAGAAAGATGGAGCAGCAGAGCAAGAGACTGCACGTGATGGTACCAGTCAGGAGGCTGTGTGACTGCCCAGAAATAGAGTGAATGGTGGGTCTGAGTCATGAAAGCAGAAATGGAATTCCAGAGCAAGGGTAGATGAAGGGGAGGGGAAAGGGGGATGCTTTCAAAGAAATAACAGAACTTAGTCTCAGCTGGATGAACAGAGTGGGAGGGTCAAAGATGATGCTCAGGTTTCAGGGGTGGTTATGACAGCAGCACTGACAGAAACAGGGAAGTCCAGGAGCTGGGATCATTTTCCGGGAAGACACAAGAGTCCGGTTTTGGACAGGTTGAGAAGGGGGTGCAATAGAGACCATAGACAGAAAGGGCCAATGGCAAGGTGAGGCAGTGGGAATGCAGCACAGGTTGGATACAGAGACCTGAGATTTAAAGAGTTCTCAGCCTTTTTGAATGGAATATGGTGCAGTGATTAGGAGCATATGCTCTGGAGTCAGATCACCTGAGCGTGTGAACTTGGTCAAAGAGCTAACTTCTCTGTACCTAGGTTTTCTCATCTGTAAAATGGAGTTGAGAGGATTAAATGAGTTAATGCACATAAAACACCTAGACTAGTGCCTGTCGCATAGGAAGTACCCAATACCTATTAGCTGCCATCACAACCACTGACACTGCCATCATCACCACCATCACCACCACTACACCACCATTATCATCAACTAAAGAGAGATTTCAGTTGAAACTATAAGCATCCCTGTCATCTCCAAAACACAATCATTAGGATAAAGTTGGTCTGGTTTAGCCCTCCAGCTTTGCCAAGTACTTGCTATGCAACACGGACAAGTTACTTGACCTCTCTGAGTTTTGGCTTCCCTATATATAAAAATATGGTTCACAATCCCTACTTGGTACAATTGTGAAGATTTACATAAAACCATACATGTGAAGTGCTCAGTTCAGTGCCTGGCCCATAGTGAGCATCCAATAAACTATAGTTACTATTATTAAAGCTGAAAGCAAAAGACTGAATCTAGATTATTCCACAACGAAAGTTGGCCAGAGGAAAATCCCAGTAAAGCAGAGGAGGAGCAGTTGAGAAAAAGGAAAACTTCCTGGGGCCGGAGGAGGAGGCTCGTTGGAGGAGGTCCTGCAGGGTGGGTCACAGGATGAGGCCTGAGAATACAGCGGAAATCAGATGGCCTCCTGCTCTCAAGTATGCCCTTTCCACAGAGCAAAAAGGACAAAAGTCAAATCATGGGAGAGAAGCTGGAGTCTCTGGGCAGAGAGCAGGAACAAGTGAAATGAGAAAGATGAGGTTGTCTCGGAGAGAGGAGATAATTATTGCACAAAATCCTGCAAGAAGACAGAAAGGCAGGACGGAGGACACAGAGCAGCCAGGATGGGGAGAAGGAAGAGCACCCCTGAGAGTGGAGAGAGGGCACAAGGGATGGGCCACCGAGGATTCTGAAGCACCAGGGAGACAAATGCGTCCCTCCCTCACCCACCAGCCAGGGGCTCTTCGCATGAAAGCCAGGGTCTATTCATTTTGGTCAGATGAATGGATTCTGTCCCAGGGGATGGTCTCAATCTTTTCAGCAAGGTAGGCGACTGGGTTAAATACCAAGAGTGTGTGGGAAGCTGCAGAAGTCGGAGGAAGTGAAATGTCAGAACCACTGCTGAGGCGAACCTGCTGTGCTGTAGGAAAGCGAGGTTCACCTTCTTCCCCCCAAGCTGGAGTTAATGTTTACCTTAACTAATTAATTAATTACAGACACCAAATTAATGTCTGTATGTTTTCTGAATACATTCAAGTGAAACACTTTTAATGGAACGAATGTAACATCCCTCTTAAAATCATATTTTCACATAAAGATTGAGTTTGGGATGTGTGGAGTGCTAGTAAAAGTGCTGCAGACTTTGAGTTCACACACATATAGAGCAAAAAAAATTTCTTTTGCTTGGGGGACCAACACAGATCACCAAATTTCAATTTTTCTAAATGAGGACATAAAAAAAAATCTAACATCTACTTTCACCATAATTTCATAAAAGAAAAAAAATTAGTATAAAAAAGTTAGGCTCAACATCATCTCAAAATAATTTTAAAAATTAAATCAATTTCACCTTACTAAATACTTCCTATGTTATCCTCGTTTTTCTCATTTTTGAAGGTCAAATGAAAACTGTCTCATAGACAGGATCCAGTCTGGACCAACGTGCTCAGGCTAATTACAAGGAAGGAGAAAGTTTCTAGAGATTAAGAGGTTCAGAGATGGCAGAGTAAGGGAATCATGTATGATGCCGAGTGAGGGAAATCGTGTATAAGTTCAGAATATTTAGTAACTAATCCATAGCAGAACACGACTAACAGGCAACTGTGGATATAAGATGCAGTATAATTGTGCTGTTTATTGCCAGGTTGTCAGGAGACATACACTTGTTCTGTGGGCAAGACGGAGCAGCAGAGAAGGAGCTGTGAAAGTGACCTGGCAGACAGTCAGGAGCGAGGGTGGAGGGTGCTCCGGAGGCAGCTCTCCTCTGTGTTATTGCCTCAGGGTCCAGGGAGTGGGAGGCTATCGAAGCCAGAAGGGAACTGGTAACGAGAAGAAGGGATAAGCCTGAGTGGGTGGAAGTCAGGCTAAGGGGGAAACCAGATTCAGTAGTTATGAGGGTGCAGGAGAACAGACAGGCAAGAAGCTGAGTCATGGGACGGAGAAGGATCTGATGGATAAACGTAAGAAAAAGGAAAGGTGGAAGCATTCAAGGGGTGGAGGGGTGACAGGTGCAGCACCCACAATTCACCTCTTTTGTTTCTATTTTTCTGGCTTATCCTGAGAGCCCACACTGGGCAAGAACTGACCTTCCGCACACCTGTCCATTTCTTCTGAGTCCTGTAACCAGGCTGCCACTTTACTCTGGCCGGTGGTGCAGGTTGCAGGGAGGCTGTTGCTGCATGGCAAAGGGGACTGCCAGGGAAAGCTGTTTGGTTGCACCTACAGTGAACAAAAAGAAGTGTGTGGGTAAGCAGAAACAGGACAATTAAGTGATTAAAACAAATACAAGCATCTTCAAAACGACGAAAAAGAGAAGAAGAAAGGTCTCATTCAAAATATGGAAGAAGCCTCTTGATTAAATGTGGTACTTGCTCAGTGAAGCCAAAATTCATAAACAATAATAACACTCTCATTAGGGTGCTATCTCCACCATACAATGAAGGGGACAACATTTAAATATGTTATGTCTCATACTGACAAGGACCTGCCAGCTCAAATTCCCCAAAATTTTAAGTTATTCAGTGAGTTGCATTTGATGCAGTGTCTTCACTGCAGTATTCTTCCCTGGTGACTGAGGGCCTTTCCTTTCTAAAAGTTCTCTGCACTCTTATGATCAGCTCAAGACTCCTCCGCCACGTGATTCCTAAATGCATCATCCACCAGCAGCAACCTTACAACGCTTTGAATGCATATTGAAAATTATGGTATATAAAAAGGTAGTCTTGGCAAGTTATTATCCATAGCTGATAGACTTTCCATTAAAGGGATTTTATGTGAAATAAATTAAAGTTGTATGTAGTAGGTAGATACTAAAGTGACTGCAGTAAACACTTAGTGAAAAAAGCAGAAACTTATTTCCCAAAAAGCTGAAACAATTTTAAAACTTTCATTTGACTTTAATATTCAATTACAACTGACTGTGTCTCTTCTAAATCATTATGAAGTGAATATGCACATACTTAGCAAACTCAGACTTATTTGTTACCCACACAGGGCCACACACCAATTAACACTCAGGAGTCTTATCATTTGATACTTAGAATGCAAGCAGAGTGATAAAGAGCTCTTTTCACTCTTCATTGAGTTTTGGTACATTTAACGGAAATCCCTCACTGAGTTAGATCTTAGAGGGATGTCATTCATAACTAGAGCAATAGATCTTTTATGAAAATCAGAGTTGAAGAGTTTTCTTATTCCAAGGCAAACTGTGGGGAGGATTTGGTTTCAGTTCTCCATTCTCAGATATCACCCAAGTAACTTAATAAGGAACACAAGGGATGAAAATAATACATCTTTTATCAACACTCTGTGCAAAAGACGCAGGCAGAAGCTGGGAGAACCAAAGAATTAAACATCTACATTTTTAAAACATCCATCTGGAATACATTTCTTGTTTAATTTGGACTAACTCTGGGATCCATTCTCTTCTGTGGCGAGAACACAGGAGACCCAGAGAAACTTGAGGACTATGTTGAGCATCTGGCGTTGGGTCATTTTCTAAGTGCCCTGCTTCCTAACCCCTGGACCTCCTGGTTCGTTCCCTTTTATCTCAGAACTGGTTCATATTAGGGTTAACCCTACAACCTAATCCTGGGAGAAAGATGATTAAACAGTCCTTGGCAAGGCTGCAAACAGAATGAAATAACATAAGGTCTGAGAGCCTTGTGAAATACAATTAATGGGATTTAACAAAAATTCTACTCAAGTAATTTCCATTGATATAGCAACAACTGAATGCAGTAGTATTTCATTTAATCTTGTCTAATTAGTCTTTCATTTACTCCATGAGGTTTATAAATGCTTTGCAAAAGAAACTTGGATATATGTATTGCATATATTTCTATATAAGAAAACAGAGAAAAAGCGGAATCTTCACTGAAACGTTCTTGAACCCAATTCCTTGTGGCAGCCAGCTTATTCACAGATGTCTCTGTTCTCAATACAGCTGCCAAGTGGGAAGCTGGAACACCCCTGGGCAGTGCAATATGCTATGGCTCAGAGAACTTAATTATTGAATCAAAGGCAGAAACAGCTGTCTCTCTGCCTGTTGTCTTAACCTTGATTTTTTTAAAAAAAAGTTTATTGTGGTCTAAATAGTTTATAACAGTGTGAAATTTCAGTTGTACATTAATATTTGTCAAACACCATATAAATGTGCCCCTGCACTCCCTATGCCCACCCTCCCCCTCCCCCCCGTCCCCCTGGTAACCACTAAATTGTTCTCTTTGTCCATAAGTTTGTTTATATTCCACATATGAGTGAAATCATACAGTGTTTGTCTTTCTCAGTCTGGCTTCTTTCGCTTAACGTGATGCCCACAAGGTCCATCCATGTGGCTGCAAATGGGACAATCATTTAACCTTGGTTTTTAATAGGCAACACTTCTAGCTTTTCAGCAACACAGAAAACATGAACACCAGCAACATGAACTCTTATTACAGCCCAAAGAACAGCTTCAGCTTCCCTTAGCCTGGCACCTGGTATAATGGGAAGGGCACTGATTTTTGGAACAGAGAGATGTGGGTTCAGATCCTGCCTCAGCTGTTTAATGGCTAACTTCTGGACAAATTCTTTATTGCCTCTGAACTTTGGCTACAGTAAAGACTAGAGACGAATGAATGTCAAATGCTTAACCCAGTGCCTGGCCACTCAAACGGACCACTGCTTATATTATGGTCACATTCTCTAGCTCACTTGCATTCACTTCATGAGGAAATTCACTAGTCTCCTTCCGGGTTATGTATATATCACAGCCCAAGGCAAGAAAGCAAGTTTCATTTTCAAAACCTTGTGGTCTTATTAACACCCAGGAAGACATTGATTTCTAGGTGTTGATTAACCAAATGTTCACTCTACTTCCTAATGTTCCTACAAAGCCATATAAAATTAGGATATAGTCCATTCAGAGCAAGGAAAAGCAACTTCTCTTGGTGATCCACATTTTTGCCTAATCCATACTTGAGATTAACTTTGTTGCCAAATGACACTGTCTTCTGAGGGTTAGTTTACAAAGAAAACCTTCTCATTCTGGTTTGTCAAAAGAGACTCAGTTACGTGTGTACGTAATTTTCTAAGCAATTTCTGGGCTGATTTTTATACAACAAAGTCATACCTTTCCATCCACAGTGGAAACATTAGCAGCTGGTGAGGATTCAGCTGTGGAGGTTGAAGGAAATATGTGAAAACTAGCATCTCTTGGTGATCTCACAATTTCATTCTGCCGATACAATCGATGATGGCGCAATTTGGAGACCCAGGCATCAAACCAGTCCTGGGATTTCACCTAAAACAATGAACGAGAGGAGAAGGTAACAGTGAAACCAATCTTCCACTTACCACGGACATAGGCAAGTGATTTCCCCTGATAACGACAGAGAAACTGTTGAAAAGTGATTTCACCTTCAAATGATAGATGTGCTCTTCTGTGTCAAGATCTATTCTCCGAGCTTTCTTTTTAATTGACATGACCGAGAGCCCGACATCAATGCTCCCATGGACCTTCCCTTTTTGAATCTGAAATCAAAAGACTAGTTAGTAGGCTGGAAGGATAAATGAGGTGTTTCTGTACTGAAGAAAGCTTAATGCAATCTTTAACTTATCTACGGGAAATGGATTACTACACCTCCTTTACAAAAAGAAAAATGGTTAAGGTTCTGAGGTTAAGGTCCTTAATCTGAGGACAGTTGAAGTTGCAGTGACCACAGCAATTTTACTAAGTCAGACTATTTCTCTCTTATTCCGGTTTTTGGCATAACACATAACATCAATTATTCATAATTCTAGATTGCCCAGCTTCTAACCCCGAAAAGATATCTCTAGTGGTTCCTAAAATAACTCTGGTCAATCTTTGACCTGCAACCCAGAACACCCCAGAGTAATCGGCTAGAAGACAGCTGCTAGTGCAGAACTGGGCAGCTGGGGCCAGAGAGCACAGAGCAGCCAGCTCTTCCTTCTGGCTGCTCTCGTTTGATCAAGGACACGCAGCTGATTCAATGGAAGAGTTGAGGACAAAACTGAAATCTGAGCCCTCTGTTATTTCCCCTACATCACAATGAAAGGAAGGAGGGCATTTTCCAGTTTAGCACGCAAACAACTACTTTTTATATTAAAGAAAAATGACGAAATAATTTTAGTGAGTTAGGATTCCCCAGATAAAAGGATGTATAAAATAGAAAGGAAGTTCATAAGACAGGTTTTAAAAGGGCATCGACAAGAACAAAGGTTGCTTTAAATCTCAAAAAAGCACATAAAGCATAGTTTATTGAGAGATGCAGAAAAAAGTCTATTTGGGTTTTCTCTCTAAGACAGAAAGGGTGATATTTTATTAGTGTGTCACTTTTAGTTTTAAGCTCCTGTTTTTAACGACAAACATCACAATAGTTAAATTAAATCTTCAGGCACCAGTTTGAGATTTTACGCTAGTCTGAGCATAAGCAACAAAACACACCTTCTATGGAACATGGAAGTTAGGTAGCTTGTTAAATCTTACAGGCACAGAAATACACAAAGCTGGCAACCATGGCACAAGGCTTGTGCGACTATGATGTTTACTCACTTCAAGCAGAATTCTGAATCAATCTTTGTAACATGTCCTGGGTGCTACTTACATCGAGTGGTGCCTTTGAATACTTTAACATTCCATTATCCAGGACAAAAAAACGCTGTAAGAACCAAACAAGGCCCAGTTACCATCTGTATTTTGAATTATATAAAACATTCACAAGTGTGGATCTAGCATTGCTTGGCATTTAGTAATCAATACGTTTGATCATTTTAACGTATTTGGATTCAGTGCACCTGACCAGGGTCAGTCACATTAAATGGGAAGGAAGTCAGGCTCCAGTTCCATAATATTAACCTACCAGGGTTCTTTTACACATAATCCAATAAGGACGGAATCTTTTCACTGTGGTTTTC